>NW_027283843.1:175000-247419 GCF_046629955.1 Centroberyx affinis
AAGTGAAACCACCTTCACTGTTGAGTCTGGACTGAGGGAAAGTCAGGAGGACCTGAAGATCTCAGCTGGCTCTCAGCTCACAGGGAACTAAGAGCTCCACAGTGTAATTCAGGACCAAAACTAGCCTGCTTTAAATGTGTTCAGTGCCATTTTAATATGAATTATCTATCTAACTGGTAACCAGAGGACAGATGTTAAAACTGGGCAGATGATGATGTCACCTTCCCACTGGTTAAAATCTAGCTGCTCTATTCTGAAGCAGCTGGAGATGTGACTGAATTATGGCTGAGAGGAACAGAGAGAGGTGCAGTAATCTAATGACAAGATATCAGAGCATGGATGATCTTCTCTCAGTCACTGAGCTTCACTGCTGTGTATATGAAGCTGGATCAATAAAACTCAAATCCTCATGTAAAACCTGCAGGGCGACCTTTGCAGATTCAGGAATCCTGTTTTGAGAGAACGGACCTTAGTTTGGAGAAATGTGTCGAATCAACTGAGAAAAACTGTAAACTGATTTTACCTGAGAGTCTCCAGTCTGCAGTGTGGACTCTCCAGTCCAGCAGAGAGCAGCTTCAGTCCTGAATCCTGCAGGTTGGTGTTACTCAGGTCCAGCTCTCTCAGGTGGGAGGGGTTGGACTTCAGAGCTGGGACCAGAGAAGCACAGCAGCTCTCCATCAACCTGCAGCCACTCAATCTGAATAAAGAACAAAGCATGTAGCTATAAAATAAAATATTCCTGAAAGCTTTCAACAGTCCAGGGTTTCATAATCCAATGGACTTCAGCATGTTGTCAGTGTGGATCAGCATCATGTCGGCCTTATAGAGTCTTTCCATCTGAAACCAGACAGGCTGTCACACCTCTGTCTCAGGATTGGTCCATTTTCCTTGAACACATTCTGTAACCGGCCAGATGAATAAATCTGCAGTTTGGGCCATGAATGCCAAGAAGTTTCAAATAAATAAAGGTTTAGTTAAGGTCCAGAATACACTTTTTATTGGGACAATATTTTCAGATGGCAGTTTCTCTGGAGATAATTGTGATAAAAAGCAGAATTTGAGTTGGATGGGGAACTTAACTCTAACTTGACCCCCCCCCCCCCCCCCCCCCCCCCCCCCTCTCGTCGTGTTCAGGCACAAACACACAGAGCTCTGAAGCAGACCCGTCCTGCACAGAGTGAGGCGTATTCACACCAAATCAGGCGTGGCGGCACTTCCTGCAGGGTTGAGCGGAGGTGTGCGGGGGTGTGGGCATGTTTATTTGTGCTTTAGAACGTAACCGCTGTGAAACAATCAGAAAATAACGTTTTATTTCTCTGATTCACCGGCTTTCTCCCTATCACCACTCCCTCTCTTCATTCACTGTCTAGCTCGCTCGACCGCCGCTGCTCTCTCTCTCTCTCTCTCTGTCTCTCTCTCTCTGGGTGCATTCCATTTGGCCAAAATGCGTCTCCTCCTCCGTCCTCCGTCCTCGTCTCCTCGCTGACTCGGCATCCAAAAATGAGCCGCCATCATTAAGGATGTTCCAATTGGTTAAAAGACGCATGAAGGATCCTTCAAGTCTCCTCGCCTCCGTCCTCCAATAAGGCGTGGTCGGAGGATACTCAGGTGTATCCTCGATGCGGAAATAATGAGTGAAGGCAATTAACCATTGGCACGTGCGGATATAAGTCCTCCTCAATACCATCAGAAAACGTGTGGACATTGGCAGAAAAAAAATCCACAGGTGTAAGTAGCCCCAACTTGTTATATATTCTTCAAACAGAAATAGCAGAGGTTTTAAATGTTAGCCGAACATTTGTTAATGAAGGGTTATGTTAAATGTTCATATACTGACAGATCTGTTGTAGTTGGAGGATGTCAAACTTTTCCCAAATAGGCATCAGTAAATGATCTGAAGGCTTGAATGTGATTATAGGGACAGAGGAGGCCAGCTGATCCTCCAGCCATAGAGAGGGTGAGTGGGGAGCAAGTAACGTGAATTTTATATGGAGTTATTTTATAAGATTTATCATTAATATGAATGACATTCCATGATCTAATAAGCCTGAATGAAATCCGTTCATTAGGACATATAGAAATAGCCTATACATGCACACATGCGACTCTTTTACCATGCGCGTCTCTTTCTAACAGGACCTCCAGTCAGCAGCAGGCTCTGGGTCTGAGGATGGGGAGCAAACGGCTGCAGCTGGCCCCGGTTCTCCCTCATGCAGGAGACCACCGGGGGGAGGCCATCGGTGCTCCCTCCCGCTTTAACAGACTCATGTGGAGGACCAGCAGCCGGAGTCAGCTGCTGTGCGCTCCCCATCCAGCCCCAATCCCAGTCCCCATCCGGCCCCGATCCCAGTCCCCATCCAGCCCCGATCCCCGTCTCCATCCAGCCCCGATCCCAGTCCCCATCCAGCCCCGATCCCAGTCCCCATCCAGCCCCGATCCCCGTCTCCATCCAGCCCCGATCCCAGTCCCCATCCAGCCCCGATCCCAGTCCCCATCCAGCCCCGATCCCCGTCTCCATCCAGCCCCGATCCCAGTCCCCATCCAGCCCCGATCCCAGTCCCCCTGATGAGCGACCGGGGCCATCGGATGCTGCTGCCCGCTCCATGTGTGACCTCTGACCTCCTTCCTCAGGTCCCCCGGCAGCCAAGAGGCGAAGAGCAGAGGGAGCTGCTGGGGTTTCTCCGGGAAGAGACCGAGGACGCACGGGCTGAGCAGCAGACGGAGCCATTTTCAACTATATTAGAGACAATTTTATCTTATTTTTTTAATATTAAAAAATAAATAAAATGCAAATTTCTCTGCCTTTTAGGCGTAGCCTACCTCTGTTTCCATTCTCACCATATTCATAACCTTGGTCACGGTGCGTAATGACTGTTGCCATGACAGCACATATTTTCATCATGAAGGCCGGCATGTTTTTTCATTTGCTGGAATCACTTCTGTGTCTTCTCTGGATCACCAGCTGGTTTGCTGCATTTGTTTGATGTGTCTCTCATTCAGTGTTCATCATGCTTATGAATTGTATTTGTGTGTGTTGCCATGGAATTTCTCTTTGGGAGAATAAATTCTTACTAAACCTCATTAACAGCATTTCATTGTTTTAAATCACACATTTTGCTCTTACAGCTAGATCTATGGTTATTTGGGAATGTATTTATTTATTTAGGGATAAAAAGAAAGCACTTTGGTTCATTGCCAGTGAGTGTCAAACAGCCACATGATCGTTGTCTAATCCATAAAGGATAAAAGTTGGACAATTTGTATAGCACCTTTCTTGCTACAAAGTGCTTCACAAAATTAAAATGTAGCATACAGCAAACAGAATAACAAAAAAACTGAATAAAAACAGAAATGCTTTTTAGGCATTAGGATTTTTTTAAGTGTTCTTCCTTCATGAGGTAGACAAGGCTCATTAGAGGCTGGCATAATTTAGATGAATTAAACATTAATCTGAACTTTGTTAAACGTTTTTATGTGGATAAAACATGAGCCTTAGAATAATTTAGACAGCTGTCATCCTGTGTGGGAGGAGCCTCAACACAGCGCTTCACACGTCAGTTCAATATGGCGGAGTGAGGACGTTCCAACTGACAAGCAGGTTCACTCGCCTCCTCGCATCTTCTCCTTGTTTCCTCCGTGACCTTTGACCGAGGAGTCGAGGAAGAGACGCGAGGCGAGGAGACGAGGAGAAATCGTTACCATGGAATGCACCCTCTCTCTCTCTCCAATTCAATTCAATTCAATTCAATTCAATTCAATTCAATTCAATTCAACTCAATAGGCTTTATTGGCATGACATTTGACGTGTTGCCAAAGCACAATTACAATTATGAAAGACAATGTTAAGGAATGAAATTAACAGAAAATAATGTGAATAACAATATTAGTTAATAAAATATATATATATATACATATATATACAATATATGTATATGTATATATATATACTGTATATACATATATATATATATACATATATAGTTACATATATAGTTACATTGAAGTTTGAGTATTGAGGCTTGAGTTAGTTGATTTAGTTGTTTTCTTTGTCACTTTTCAGTTTGAGTTTGAATAAGACTACCTTCTATTTTGTAAATATTGGCTATGGTGAGAAGTCTCACTGGATTAGGTTTTAATTTTATTTGAGAACTAAGCTCATCCAATGAAAATAAATGTTATGGAGTTGATTATGTTAAAATCTGGATGAAGAATTGTTTTTATTTTAGGGTAAATCAATCTGCCCTCCACTGACTCAAATCATAGGGTAGCAGCAAACTCAGAAATGCTGCTTCACTACCTCCCAATCTCCCTGCTTCAAATTGTTCTTTATAAATTAGAATAGAATAAAACTTTATTAATCCCCATGTGGAAATTAATCTTCTGCATTTAACCCATCCAAACACAAACACACAGCCATAAGCTGGAGAGGCCTGAGGGCAAAATGGCAGGAGCTTGCATCTGATCTTGACTCTGAACCCTCCGGTTGCCAGCTGTCATTTTGCCAGATTTTTGTGCCATCTGGCCAGGGATTCGAACCGGCAACCTTCGGACTACTAGTATTATTTCTACCAGCCCACCCTAATATAGCAGGCTAAAACCGGCCCTGACCCGAACCCTCCAACCGTCTCTACCGGAGCAACAGATGAGAGTGAATCACAGATTTGGGGGTTTTATCAAGTCCAGGAAGCGACACAACCCAAGGTTCTACCAGAGTTCACATCCCTTTAAGTCTGTGGAAACACCTACAAAGTGCAACGCCTCTGGTGTCCGAAGTGCATTTTACATCAAAATATGCATTAAAATTGGAGTAATGATAGAACAATTAGTTTTTACCTTGAAGGAATTTCATCAGGAAGATAAAATGTTGCACACATTAACTCCAGACCATCATGCTTAAACTGTGAAAGATACCAGAGTGTACTAATATGGACACATGTGACTTTTTATCCCTGAAGATACACAAAAGAAAATATCTTTAATACATTGTGTATCCATAGTTGGATCAATACCTGAGTGATTATGTCTGGGTAATTACCACAATAAAAGTCTGATCTTTAATTCCTTTATTGCCTCCAATACTCTCACATCAAAGTTTTGCCCCCAGTAGATGGAGGCCATTTTGGAGCCATTTGGACTCCTGTATCTTTATAACTATGAGAGAATATCATCAACAAAGTTCATCGTTATTCATTTGAATACAAAAGGATTGTGTGAAAACAACATGAGGAATTTGAGATCTAAGCCTCTAAAACCAGATCCTGTCTGATTTCAGATGGATCGACTCTATACAGACGTCCTCAAATTACAATATTCATATAATATTCATATCAGCACATTATTAAATATGATGTCTGACCTGAGAATCTCCAGTCTGCAGTGTGGACTCTCCAGTCCAGCAGACAGCAGCTTCAGTCCTGAATCTTGCAGGTTGGTGTCATTCAGGTCCAGCTCTGTCAGATGGGAGGGGTTGGACTTCAGAGCTGAGACCAGGACTTCACAGTGAGTCTCTGACAAGCAGCAGCCCCTCAATCTGAATAAAGAATAAAGATTATTATAAAAAATTACAGAATTAATGTAAAATGAGAGATTATCAAAGCAGAGTTTATACAAAACTTATACAGCATACTACTACTACTACTATTACTACTACTACTGCTACTACTACTACTAATAATAATAATAATGACAATAATTTGTTATTATAGAATTTGAAATGAAACCCAAAAGTGGTTCATGTATAATATAGTCAGAAACCAAACAGAAAAGAATACATAAATGCAATTATATGAAAGCATTTCTGTAAAAAGTGTTTAAAAAAAGAATGAAAAATGATAGAGATTTCAGCCTGAGCTCCACAGGCAGTTCAGTTCAACTTCTGGTAAAACAACTCTAAAACAGCCTGACACCATTAGAGTCCGGCTTCACCACAGATTTGGTTGGGGTTTAGTTACTTTTAAGGTTTTCAGCCTACAGCATTAAATTCCAACTTTCCGAGTCGTATTTCCCACTTTGTCGGCTCGTTCATGTCGCTCTCTGTAATTCTGATATTTCTGACATGAGCTGAAGGCAGGAGAAGACGAGGGGAATCTTTCATAGATATTACACCAATAAAGAGTTGAACTAGACTAAAGAATGAAACTCAAGAAACAACCGATCTGTTAGATCAGTAACTGGAATGTGAAACTGAACCTGGAACAGTAATGACTTTACTCTGTTACAGGAAAAAGTAATGTGATTACAGTGACACATTACTCTGTAACGTGTTACGCCCAACACTGTGTACCACTGCTATGTAGAACAACAGTTAATAGTGTGTATGTTTGAGGAACTATAGATCTTTATTGTAATTCTGATGGTGTCAGGTATGAAGGTCGCTCTACACTGTTCTATACTGTTGGTATTCACATCAGGACTAACCGAGCCTTCCTGCAGTTCCTCACAGCTGGGATCAGTCTCCATTGTCCATCCACTGATGTGTTGTAGGCCTCCAGGTCCAACACATCCAGAACCTCCTCTGACATCTGCAGCATGTAGGCCAGAGCTGAGCAGTGGATCTCAGAGAGTTCCTTCCCTGATCTGGTGTCTGACTTCAGGAACTCTTGGATCTCCTGATGTACTGACTGGTCGTTCATCTCCATCAAACAGTGGAAGATGTTGATGCTTCTGTCAGGAGAGGTAGTGTAGTTGTTCATCTTCTTCAGGTTGCTGATGGCTCTCTGGATGCTTTCTGGTCTGCTCTCTGTCTGACCCAGCAGGCCTCCTAAGAGTCCCTGGCTGGACTCCAGTGAGAGGCCATGAAGGAAGCGGACAAAGAGGTCCAGGTGGCCATTTTTACTCTTCAGGGATTTGTCCATGGCTCTCCTCAGGAAGTCATCCAGGGATTGGTCACTGTCTTCAGAACTACCCCAGTCTTCTCCCAGGAATGTCTTCAGTACCTTCTCTTCCCTGTTTGTGTAACAGTGGAACATGTAGACAGCAGCCAGAAACTCCTGAATGCTCAGATGGACAAAGCAGAACACCTTGTCCTGGTACAGCCCACACTCCTCTTTAAAGATCTGTGTGAACACTCCTGAGTACACTGAGGCTGCTCTGATATCAATGCCACACTCTGTCAGGTCGGCTTCATAGAAGATCAGGTTGCCTTTCTCCAGCTGCTCAAAAGCCAGTTTTCCCAGAGAGAGAATCATCTCCCTGCTCTCTGTATTCCAGTGTGGATCTGTCTCAGCTCTCCCATGATACTTGACGTTCTGCAGTTTGGACTGAACCACCAGGAAGTGAATGTACATCTCAGTCAGGGTCTTGGGCAGGTCTCCTCTCTCACTGGTTTCCAACACATGGTCTAGAACTGTAGCAGTGATCCAGCAGAAGACTGGGATGTGGCACATGATGTGGAGGCTTCGTGAAGTCTTGATGTGGGAGATGATTCTGCTGGCCTGCTCCTCATCTCTGAATCTCTTCCTGAAGTACTCCTCCTTCTGTGGCTCAGAGAAGCCTCTCACCTCTGTCACCATGTCAACGCACTCAGGAGGGATCTGATTGGCTGCTGCAGGTCGTGTGGTTATCCAGAGGCGAGCAGAGGGAAGCAGTTTCCCCTTGATGAGGTTTGTCAGCAGCACATCCACTGAGGTTGACTCTGTAACATCAGTCAGGATCTTGTTGTTCTTGAAGTCCAGAGGAAGTCGACACTCATCCAGACCGTCAAAGATGAACACAACCTGGAACTTGTCAAACCTGCAGATTCCTGCTTCTTTGGTCTCAGTAAAGAAGAGATGAAGAAGTTCCACCAAGCTGTACTTTTTCCCTTTCAGCAGATTCAGCTCTCGGAAAGCGAACAGAAATGTGAACTGTATATCCTGGTTGGCTTTGTCTTCAGCCCAGTCCAGAGTGAACTTCTGTGTTAAGACTGTTTTCCCAATGCCAGCCACTCCCTTTGTCATCATTGTTCTGGTTGGTTTCTCTCTTCCAGGTAAGGGTTTAAAGATGTCTTCACATTTGATTGGTGTTTCTGGTCTCGCTGGTTTCCTGGATGCTACTTCAATCTGTCTGACCTCATGTTCATCATTGACCTCTCCACTCCCTCCCTCTGTGATGTAAAGCTCTGTGTAGATCTGCTTCAGAAGTGTTGGGTTTCCTGCTTTAGCAATCCCCTCAAACACACACTGAAACTTCTGCTTCAGATTAGATTTGACTTCATGTTGGCAGATGGCAGAAAGAGTTTCTGAATGAACAAACAAAAAACAAAATCAATGAGTGGATTTCAGTGTGGATGTATATATTTTTCCACTCCATGATATCTATTCAGCTCATCAGTAGTGGACAAACATGTTCTGACTGTTTGCAGACCAGAAGAATTGTATAGATCTGATGCAGATGTGTTCAGCATATTTACAGCAGAGTTTGGAAATGTAAACATCTCTCATTTTCCACCATTTCCTCTTTCCATCGTGTTAAACCTGTTAAAAGCCTCTTACTGCTCTGCAGAGAGTCAGCCAGCTCCTCCTGCTTCATTCTCCTCAGGAAGTGCAGTGTGATCTGCAGAAAAGCCTCTCTGCTGCTCCTCCTCTGCTCTTCCTCCTCACCGTCCACCACCTCCTCATCCTCCCTCTGCCTCTCTGAGCATTCTGGGTAATCTGAACTCAGAACCCTGTGGAACCTTTTCAGCTCGTTCTTCACAAAAGTGACAATGTTCTCCTCAAGAAGCTGGAACAGAATATTACATAGATTCAAGTTTCATATTAAAATCATGGAACACAACATCAAATCCATCTTGCAGGGTTTGAAAGCCCACTGGTCTACAGAGTGCAGCATGGAGACTATAATGACCAGAATGGTTGTTTTGCATTTTCTTTGTAGCTGAAGTAAAATGTGTTGTTGTACATTTACACACCATAAATATGGAGTCCAGGTCTGTTTGATGCTCCTGGGCAGACTGACCACTGGGAACCTCTGACCTCTCCTGGTGGACTCTGGAGAAAACATTAAGTATTAGGTCTCCAGATATCAACACACACACACACACACACACACACACACACACACACACACACACACACACACACACACTGGCGCCTACACCATTAGGCAAGTTAGGCAGATGCCCCTCCACTTGGAAATTAGGAGGGCCCCTCTACTTTTCACCCCTTTAAAAAGTCAAAATTTTTGTAAAAATCTAATATTTAATCTTCAATCTCTCAATCAAATATCTGCTCTGTCTGCAGTTAGATAGCATAGTTGCATTTGGATTGCTGCACCCCCTTTCCAACCCAAGTGGTATATTCCAACCTGCGCTTTGTCTGCACTGCGTACCACAGACGATGGGACGATGCAGTCGTGAATGGAGTGACAGCAGCAGAATTGTTTGAACCATGAAACAACAGCTAACATTGCACATGCACATTGTGACCTTCATTTATCTAGCTAGCTAACAGCTGTTGTTTTTTTCAGAGTAAGCTTGTCGTGTTCTGTGTGCCGAAGGTCTCGGTCTTTCTCTCTGAAACTGTGTTTAACATTTGGAAAGCTGTCTAGTAAAGTGAGATGTTTTCAACAGATTATTGAAGATGATAGGCTGCTGTTAGCAGTGTCAGCACAGCAGAGCAACAGGTAGGATGCCAAAGCAAAACGAGAGTGTTAGAGAAAAAAATAACTATGATATTCAAAATGAATTAACTAACCCTAACCCAAACCCCCCACCCTGTTCGGATTTTGCACATTTACACAAAGTTAGGAACCCATGCACACACACACACACACACACACACTCCACTGTAAATGTTTCTCTGGAGTGTCTTTCCCAAAGCAGGTCGTAGCACTAAGTATATCTTCAAGTCATTCTTCAAGACATTCGTTCATTTCACAAAGCTTTCCTGAAAAAACTCTCAACTCCAGCAGCACATGAAATGTGTCGTTCATCTAGTCGTGAGACTTCAAGCGTCTCTTTGCAGGAGCGGTGAAGGTGAGATCCTACAGCAGACAGACTGTCCAACCTAAACTCTGAGCTCCACAACATCAAACCATTAGAGGCATTTCCTTTTGCCCCAAACCTTACTGTCAAATTATATAAATAATAAATAAATAATGTTTTGAAAGAGGAAACTAAATCAACAGAGTATGAAGGGCCGGACCAATTCTATATCTCATGACTTGATTCCTCTTCTCAGGAGAGATGGATAACAACAAACTCATCTGTTTTAAATTCTTACCTTTGCTCAGCAGAGTGCTGTCCATCTTTGAAGTTAATATAGTGACCAATAGACCGGTCACTCTTCATGGACACACAGCTGGGTTCAGGGGAGTCTGGTCTCTCCTGCTGGATCCTGATAGAAACAGGATTGACAAAAGAAGGGCAGTTTGAACCTAAAGTCAAGCAGGATTTTGACTCCAGTTCAAATCCCAGAACCAGATAGAAAATCTGTGAGAGGAGAGTGAATGAGAAACGTTCTCCTCTTCCTCAACAGCTGCTATTGTAGCTGACAAACTTTCTCTACATGAAAAAGGTTAAAAAACAAGAGCAATGTTACATATTATTAATATCTTACTCCCCTTCAGAGGGAATTTGTTCTTTATAATGCTTTGTTAATGCTGACATTATATAGTGACATTATGTCACTTACGTTGTTTCAGAACAATGTTTATCTTTAAAATAAGGAGGTCGATACATAGACCAGTCGCTCTTCATGGACACACAGCTGGGTTCAGGGGAGTCTGGTCTCTCCTGCTGGACTGGGCTTCAACACAACAGAGACAGAGCTTTTACTCTGAATAATGATGCTGTAATGATTTCACTGCTGAGCTCTGAGACGGAGAACAGTCATGGACAGTTAGAGATCCTCATCTTACCTCTTAGCTTTGGTCCGGCTGTCATGTTCCCCAGACAGAGTGGTTTTAGAGGGAGGGAGCCCCTCCTCTCTCTCCTCAGACTGACTCATAGTAGAGCCAACACCTTTACACAAACACACCCGACATGCTGTTAGCTGGACTCATTCATTACAACAAGGTTTCATTACAGGATAGATCACTTCTGCTGTTGGGATCATTCCTGACTGTAAAATGACAAATACACACTGAGTGTTGGATTCAACAAAATGAATCCAGTTAATGAAGAAAACGTCAAAAAGACAAATACTGACAAGACAAAGACTGTTTGAAGTATTAAGAGAGCCTTGGCTAACAGAAACACGAGCAACACGCTGCACACATCACAATAAAAAACTCCAGTCTGGTATCTGTTAAATGTTGTGATTGAGTCTTAAATAGAGTTTTACAGCTCTGAGTTGTTTCTCTTTATACTACTTTTATATTTAGAAATTTCCCTGGTTGTGCAGATCAATACTTTACTGGGTTTTTTTTTACTAAAATGGATTTTGTCAGTTGTAATTGTCTTCATTCAGATTTTACTGAGATCAGACTCAGATTACTTACTTACTGACTCAGATTTTATCAGGACAATATGAAACAGTGAACCCAGTATTGTGTATTGAACCATCAGCTGAATGTATGAATGTAGAAAACAGCAGGAAGACCTGCTCTCTCCAACAGATGAACTGAGCAGGTTTATACAGACAGGAGGATTTTTCAGCCTTGGGGACGACTGAGACTTTAAAGGTTCAAAAGGTTTTAGTGTGAAAGGGAGTGAACCTCAGTTTTGTGGAGGTTGTAGTGTTTTGTACACAGTGTATCAACAGAAACACAACATGTATCTGAGCTTTCACACGAGTTCTGGCACTTCCTGCATATTTCACCAATGCAATGAATTGAGATTACAACCTAACTAGAGTTTATCAGGCTTCCACTAAAAGTCACAAATAAAACAAAATGTTCTTTATGGCCACAAAGAGAACAAATGTTGGATATTATGGCAAAGACTTTAGCAGCTTGTCTTACAACAGTCGACTATACAGTCACATCATACAATGTCAGCCGGTGTATTCATCAAACAGTAATGTTACCTTGGAAGATGTTTGCCTGGTGAATTCACATCCAGAGACGTTCTGCCTTCATCTGTAGAGGAAACACTGACAGAGAAGACGCTGCTTATTCTCCTTCCTCACTTCTGGGTGTCTGTGTTCATTTGATCTGAGGCTGCTGTCACTTCCTCATAACTTCACTATCAAAGTCTAGAAACATCAGTCTGACACCAAACCGGTCTAACCTGGGACCAGAAACCAGGTCTGAGGCACAGAAATCACAGATCAGGTGATGCAGTTCTACTGTGTGTCCACTAGATGGAGACATTAACCACATCATCTACAGTGAACTAAACAGCAGACCAGCACACACAGATGTCATGATGGAGGAGGAGAAATTTATATCGCTTTAAAATTCAATGACAGAGCGAGAATGAGAGTGTGGATCTAAAATCTGTCTGACGTCACACAAAATGAAACGTTTCCTGCCGAGGTGGAGCACGTGACAGGAAGTTCAACTCTTCTGTTTGATGACATTGTTTTACTTTGCAACTTTATTTTCTGTGACATTTCTCGTATTTTAACGTCTGTATTGTTTTATCTTTCATATTTGTCTTCCTTGGCCCGGTCTGCCTTGAAGCAGCAAGTCAGTGAAAGCAGCCTGTAACTGTCTTAGCGACATGTTTCCTTGAGATGTTTGTTTGTCATAAATTCATGATTATTTAAGTTCATACGGTCTTTAAAAATGATTAAAAATGTATTATAAATATGATGTTAAAAGGGTAATATTGATAAGAAATGTGTCTAAAATATACCACCTTAAAATAATGTTTGGTTAAAAATGTAGTGCCCTTTATGTAAGGTTTATTTAATGTAGAGTGTAACGGGTCACATGACCAGAGTTTAGTTAAGGGCAAGACCAGGGCATTATGGGTCAGAACCAGCATGACTGCAGAGGAAAGACATGCGGCCCAGATAACCCTATTCTGCACGTGGTCCAAGAGGCGCACATGGTAATAGTCTTTCATTTGTGTATTATGTTTGTTGATGTGCCTTTACATGGACAATGTGATATGTTTTCAGTAATTTTATTTGATATCAGCACATTTCTGTTGTGCTAACGTGTTTGAGCCTGTATATCAATGGACACTAACTTGAGAGACTTTAAAATGAGAGAGATGTATATTTTGAACCTTTTATATCTTTTATTTTCTTGTAGTTTTCACGGTGTCTGCTGACGAAAGAGAGAGAGAGATAAAATAAAACTTCAGAAGACATCTGTATGATGCGTGGCCATTATTTCATTGGACCAGTGTAGCTACACAGCCTGGTTAAATAAGTAAATATAAGACGTGAAAAGATAGTTTCCACAACATCATTAATGTTGAACTAGTGTGATAAACCTTATTTTAAGGTTTGAAGGTTTTTCCCTCAAACCTGCAGGCAGAAAGCAACACAACTAATTACTAACTACTTCTACTTTTAGTAGATTTAGATCTGAACATGAACACACTAACACTAACATGTTGGAAAACCGTTAGAAGAGCGTTGAGTGGTTTTGAAGCTACACATCCGGTTTGCACACAGAAAAAACCTTTAACGGCTGAGCTGTAGATTTCCTCTTGTTCTAGTCTAAATAAGCTAACGGCAGGCGGGAACAGTCACAGAAAAGATCTGCTGATAGAGTCAGGAAAGGAAAATACACTGAAACTGTCATGGAAACTGATGTTTACAATACCTTCTGGTGGAGAAAATGATCTGCGACACGACGACAAGTGAAAGTGAAACTAAAACTAAGAGAGAGAGTAAGAGGGGGAGGGGGCGGGCAGAGAGAGAGAGACAGAGAGAGAGAGAGATCAGAATCAGAATCAGAATCAGAAATACTTTATTGATCCCCGAGGGGAAATTGGGTTACATTGCAGCTGCTCACATTGTAGAAGTGAATATATACAAGCGTAGAGAAATTATAAGAAATTATAAGAAAAATAGAAATACGAAAGTAAGAAATATGTAAAATATGTGCATTATACTACAATATATAACAATGAGAATAAAAAGAATAATAATAATATAGAAATAAGAGAAATAAGAATTCTGTACAATATGCATCATACTCCCAATATATACATACACCAGTGTAAATAATTAATAAGTATTGCACAGTTGAATTATTGCAGTTGAATTATTGCACAAAAAAAATTGGTATTGCACAGTTAGATATAAGTTATAAGTAGGGTTGCAAAGGGGTGGAAAATTTCCGGTAAATTTCCGGAAAGTTTCCGGTAAATTTCCATGGGAAGTTAAGCTGGGGAATTTTGGAAATATTCCAAATTGGAAACTTTCCATGGGAATTATGGGAATTTATGGGAATTTATGGGAATTTATGGGAATTAATGGGAATTTATGGGAATTAACTGGGAATTGAGGGTAATTTAATGGAAAGGTATCATATCCAAGCATAAATATTTGTTTTGTTATAAGCAGACATCCATCCAAAATAATACAATTAAAACTATTTATTTGTAAGTAGAACTTTATCAAGTGTTAAATATTTTATTGAACAATCAATTCTTTCATTGAAGAACAAAAACATGAATGTTGAGTTAAATATTACTCATCCCCCCGACCCAACCCATTCAAAAATTAACAAAAATGCACAGGAATGCACAGTGCATGTAGGGGGCGTGGCCTCTGTAGCCCTGCAGTAAGCAGTGTGCTATGTGTGCATGTGATTGAGGAATAGCATAGATATTCAACTGTACTTGCATGATATCTGGTTGTTTTAGTCAGGATTATGCTAAAATATATTTTCCCCAACTATATTTAAGTTCCCTATTAAGAGCATACCTTCAATTTAGTAAATTCCTGGTTTATTCCCGTTTATTCCCATAAATTCCCGTTAATTCCCATAAATTCCCGTTAATTCCCATGGAAAGTTTCCAACTTTGAAAATTCCCGGAATTTTGCAACCCTAGTTATAAGTTATGGGTTATAACTGCTGACAGGGTGAAATAAGTTCAAGAGCCAGTCTACTGACTCAGAGTGTCTGACACTCTGAGGGAGGAGTTGAAAAGTTTGATGGCAACAGGCAGGAATGAGTTCCTGTGGCGCTCTGTGGTGCATCTCGGTGGAATGAGTCTTGCACTGAATGTGCTCCTGTGCTTGACCAGCAAGTCATGGAGCGGGTGGGAGACATTGTCCAAGATGCCATGTAACTTGGACAGCATCCTCCTCTGTGACACTGCCACCAGAGAGTCCAGCTCCACCCCCACAACCTCACTGGCCTTGCGGATCAGTTTGTTGAGTCTGTTGGCGTCTGCTGCCCTCGACCTGCTGCCCCAGCACACCACAGCAAACAGGAGAGCACCGGCCACCACAGACTCATAAAACATCCTCAGCATTGTCCGGCAGATGTTGAAGGACCTCAGCCTCCTCAGAAAGTAGAGACGGCTCTGGCCCTTCTTGTAGAGAGCTTCCGTGTTCTTAGCCCAGTTCAGTTTATTGACAATGTACACTCCCAGGTACTTGTAGTCCTCCACAATGTCCACACTGACCCCCTGGATGGAAACAGGGGTCACCGGTGTCTTGGCCCTCCTCAGATCCACAACCAGCTCCTTAGTCTTTGCCACGTTGATGCAGAGAGAGAGAGCAAGAGAGAGAGAGAGAGGGAGGGGGCGGGGAGAAAGAGAGAGAGGGGGGGGGGGGGAGAGACAGAGAGAGACACACGGAGAGAGAGAGAGAGAGAGAGACAGAGAGGGAGGGGCGGGCAGAGAGACAGAGAGAGAGACGCAGAGAGAGAGTCTGATGATTCTGTCTAATGATTCTAAATGCGTTCATTCTGTTTGAGTTGTTGGAATATCCAGGGTCTGAACTCTTCAGCCTTCGGCCTGAAGAGCACAAACCCTGAATTTCTCAGGAGCATTGACAATGCTGACATCATTATCCTAACGGAGACTTGGTGCCGCAAAGACACACCTACATACTGTCCCTCAGGCTTCTATGAAATCATTGTGCCCTCACAAAAACTAAGCACAACCCATCGTGGTCGAGACTCCGGAGGAATTTTGGTGTGGTATAGAGAGGATCTTGCCGACCACATTTCTATAATTAATATAGGCAAATCACACTGCTGGCTAAAACTAAACAAAAACATTGGCATAACAGAAAATGACATTTACCTCTGTGCAGTATATATCCCTCCAGCAGAATCTCCTTACTATGAAGAGGAATACATTAATGACTTCCACTCAGAAATAAGCCATTTCCAGGCCCAGGGAAATGTGCTGCTATGTGGTGACTTCAATGCTCGAACTGGATCTGAATCTGACCAAATTGATTCACAAGGCAATAATCATGTGTTTGGTCAAAACTCCCTATACCTTACACCAACTCTCCCAAAGAGAAACAGTCTGGATAACACTGTCAATAAGAGTGGTAAAGAGCTAGTGCACCTTTGTCGAGCCTTAGGTCTGTACATGCTTAATGGTCGGATCAGAGGGGATTCTTTAGGGAGGTTCACATGTTGTTCAGCACTTGGAGCTAGTGTAGTTGACTATGCAATTACTGACATGGACCCCACCTCCTTCAATGCATTCACTGTCAGGAGACAAACTCCTCTTTCAGACCACAATCAAATTAATACCTATCTAAAAACTACTAGGCAACACAGAAAAGAACCCTGTAAGTTGTACAAACTCCCTAAAACATACAGATGGAATACAGAATGTCCAAAAGAGTTTATAAATGCCCTAAACTCAGAACAGCTAACAAACAAAATTGTTAACTTTACTAACAAACCTTTTGAAAACAATCCATCTGGAGTCAATCTGGCTGTCAAGGAAATTAGCAATATTTTTAAAACGGCAGCAACTATGGCTGACCTGTTACAAAGTAACAAAAAGCGAAAGAAACATATGAAAACTGAAAAATGGTTTGATGATGAATGTAAATCAATAAGAAAAGAACTACGCAAAATGTCCAACCTAAAACATCGCCAGCCAGAGAACTTAAACTTCAGAAAAGATTACTGTATAATCCTAAAAAAATATAAAGACACTCTGCTGAAGAAAAAACGAAACCATACCAATGAAACCCTTCAAAAAATTGAAGACTCAATTAAACAGAATCAGTTCTGGGAAATGTGGAATAACTTGAACAAAACAAAACCACAAGACCTACCTATTCAAAATGGTGAAATCTGGAAAAAGCATTTTGAAAACCTTTACAGTGAAATCCTACCCAGGGAACTAAATTCTAATTATAATCTGATCAAACAAAAACTACAATTACTAGAATGCACTATTAAAGACAACCAAAATCCACTTGATTTCCCTATTACTCAAGAGGAATTGACTGAAAAACTAAAAATTCTGAAATCCAAAAAGGCTTGTGGTCCTGACAGTATCAGAAGTGAAATGCTTAAAAACAGCACACCTGAGCTGCAGAGAGCAGTGCTCAAATTATTCAACCTTGTCCTAAATTCTGGCTGTTTTCCTGACATCTGGAGCCAAGGGTTTATTACCCCGATATACAAGAATGGTGACAAATTGGATCCTAACAACTTCAGAGGCATTTGTGTGAGCAGTAACCTGGGGAAGTTATTTAGTAGCATTTTAAACAATCGAATCCTAACCTTCCTTAACGAACACAATGTCCTGAGCAAAGGTCAAATTGGATTTCTCCCAAATCATCGTACTACGGACCATATTTACACCCTGCACACTCTAATCAATACACATGTAAACCAAACCAAAAATGGAAAACTTTTTGCATGCTTTATTGACTTCAAAAAAGCATTTGATTCTATTTGGCATGAGGGATTATATTACAAACTTTTACAAAGTGGTGTAGGGGGTAAAGTATATGATGTAATAAAATCAATGTATTCGAAAAACAAATGCGGAATAAAAATTGGCGAAAAACGTACAGAGTTCTTCACCCAAAGAAGAGGAGTTCGGCAGGGTTGTAGCATGAGTCCAACATTATTTAACATTTATATTAATGAACTAGCAGTGCAGCTGGAACAATCTGCAGCTCCCGGACTCAGTCTACAAGATAAGGAAATCAGATTCCTGCTCTATGCAGACGACCTGGTGCTGCTGTCACCCACTGCACAGGGCCTACAGCAGCACCTGGACCTGCTGGAGAACTACTGCCAGACCTGGGCCCTGGCAGTAAACCTGAAAAAGACCAACATCATGGTCTTTCAAAAGAAGCCCAGATGTCAGGAACACAGATACCAGTTCAGTCTAGGCAGCACCGTCTTAGAGCACACCATGCAGTATACTTACCTCGGTCTAGTCATTACTGCATCAGGTAATTTCAACATGGCAGTGAATGCATTAAAGGACAAAGCTCGCAGAGCTCTATATGCAATACATAAAAAATTTTACAATAATGATATCCCAATTCCTATTTGGTGTAAAATTTTTGATAGTGTAATTCAGCCCATTGCGCTGTATGGAAGTGAGGTATGGGGTCCACTCAGTCACCATAGCTACACTAGATGGGACAAGCATCCGACTGAAACCTTACATGCTGAATTCTGTCGATTGATCCTGAAAATTCAAAGGAAAACACCAACTAATGCATGTAGGGCAGAATTAGGCAGATACCCACTAATAATTCACGTCCAAAAAAGATCCCTAAAATTCTGGATGCATTTAAAATCAAGTCCCGAAGAGTCACTTCAATTCAAAGCTCTCAAAACCCAAGAACTGAACCCTGAAAAGAGTCCTCTAAGTCAGCTGGTACTGAGACTAACTAACACACTAACAAATACCAACACAAACTGTCCTCAGACCAGCACAGCTCTTAAAAACATAAAAGTCAATCAAATAATCAAAGATTACAAGAACGACTATTTGAAACATTGGGACACTGAAACTAAAACTCAAAGTAAATTAGAATGTTATCGGACCCTAAAAAGTGAATATGAATTGGAGGAATATCTCTTGACTGTCAGAGATAAAAAGCAGAGACAGATCCTGACCAGGTACAGGCTCAGTGACCACAGCCTGGCTGTAGAGAGGGGAAGGCATAAGAAAACCTGGCTCCCAAGAGAAGAAAGACTCTGTGGTCACTGCAGGACAGGTGAGGTCGAGACAGAGCTGCACTTTCTTCTTCACTGTAAAAAATATGAAGCTATAAGGAAGACATATTTTGACCTATTTAAAAAAGTTGTTTCTGAATTTGATCAACTACCTGAAAATCATCAGTTACAGTTAGTTCTAGGTGATGGAAAGACTGCAAAAATAGCAGCAAAATATGTGTTGAGTTGCCACAGCCTGAGGGACAGCAGCTGACTGTCCTCTGAAGACTCTGTCCATATGTTCTACTGATGCTCAGACAGACAGACAGACAGAGAGACAGACAGACAAAGAGACAGACAGACAAAGAGACAGACAGACGGACAAACAGACAGACAGACGGACAAACAGACAGACAGAGAGACAGACAGACAGACAGAGAGACAGAGAGACAGACAGACAGAGAGACAGACAGAGAGACAGACAGACAGAGAGAGAGACAGAGAGACAGACAGAGAGACAGTTCTATTAAGACTCTGTCCATATACAGTACTTCTTGTTGTTCTTCTGTTCTATTGTTCTGTTCATCTGTTATTTCATGCTATGATGGATTTCTGTAATGTCTGTTCTATGAGACAAATGTATATTCTACCTTTCTTTCCTTTTTATGGATGAGCACTATCAGTGCACATTTGCTTTGGCAATATTGTTACACAACTGTCATGCCAATAAAGCTTATTGAATTGAATTGAATTGAATTGAGAGAGAGAGACACACGCAGAGAGAGAGAGAGGGAGGGGCGGGCAAAGAGAGAGAGACAGGGAGAGAGACAGACAGAGAGAGAGAGAGAGAGAGACGCAGAGAGGGACAGAGAGAGAGACAGTGAGGGAGGGGCGGGCAGAGAGACAGAGAGACTACTACTACTACTACTTGCTACTTTTTCTTGATTATCACTGTTTTGCTTTGGCAACAGATACTGTTGTATTTAATGCCAATAAAGCTCATTTGAATTGAATTGAATTGAATTGAATTGACAGAGAGAGAGAGAGAGGTGTGGCCTGGTTGGATCCAGGAAATATCTCTGTCTCTGTTCCTGTATTAAATCTAAAGCTTCTTTCCACAACATGTTTTGGTCTAAACTGACGAGGCTGAATCTGTTCTAGTCTAACTGAACCTGCCATCTAAACAATGTGAATTATTACATGCACTGCAGTTCTAGTGGTGTGTATTGGTTTGGCTGCTCCATTGATTTTCAACGGGGTGAAATGTTTCCAAACAGATATGAGATCAGTTGTAATTATAGTTACATTTCACAGTGACCTGCGATGTTTAATCTGATGAGGTGTACAGGCCAACTGTGTGTGTGTGTGTGTGTGTGTGTGTGTGTGTGGCCCCCTAGTGTCACACACACACTAGTATCTCAGCAACCAGGGATCACAGAAAATCCAGACTTTCATATTTACCCTCTTGTTTATATCGTTCATGTGCGCTCAACTCGTCTCCGATATTTCCCACAGCACCTGAAGGCGGCGTAACACCCGGAGCGCACATGTCGCTCTGTCAGTTCTGCTGCAGCTAAATAAATGAAGGACTTTGTGGGATTCGGTCTCATCTGCCTCACAGGACTGTTTTCACTTTGTTCAGTCCCACAGAAAAACTCCTGCTGCTCCACACGAGGAGTCCGACCTGAACACACAGCAAGAGGAGGAGACGTGTAGCATGGAGAGAGAAACAGGAGGAGGAGACGTGTAGCATGGAGAGAGAAACAGGAGGAGGAGACGTGTAGCATGGAGAGAGAAACAGGAGGAGGAGACGTGTAGCATGGAGAGAGAAACAGGAGGAGACGTGTAGCATGGAGAGAGAAACAGGAGGAGGAGACGTGTAGCATGGAGAGAGAAACAGGAGGAGACATGTAGCATGGAGAGAGAAACAGGAGGAGGAGACGTGTAGCATGGAGAGAGAAACAGGAGGAGGAGACGTGTAGCATGGAGAGAGAAACAGGAGGAGGAGACATGTAGCATGGAGAGAGAAACAGGAGGAGGAGACATGTAGCATGGAGAGAGAAACAGGAGGAGACATGTAGCATGGAGAGAGAAACAGGAGGAGGAGACGTGTAGCATGGAGAGAGAAACAGGAGGAGACATGTAGCATGGAGAGAGAAACAGGAGGAGGAGACGTGTAGCATGGAGAGAGAAACAGGAGGAGACGTGTAGCATGGAGAGAGAAACAGGAGGAGGAGACGTGTAGCATGGAGAGAGAAACAGGAGGAGGAGACGTGTAGTATGGAGAGAGAAACAGGAGGAGACGTGTAGCATGGAGAGAGAAACAGGAGGAGGAGACGTGTAGCATGGAGAGAGAAACAGGAGGAGGAGACATGTAGCATGGAGAGAGAAACAGGAGGAGGAGACGTGTAGCATGGAGAGAGAAACAGGAGGAGGAGACGTGTAGCATGGAGAGAGAAACAGGAGGAGGAGACATGTAGCATGGAGAGAGAAACAGGAGGAGGAGACGTGTAGCATGGAGAGAGAAACAGGAGGAGGAGATGCAGCGGGTCGTGGGTTCAGACCTCAAGGCTTTCTGTGTTTTCATGTTCAGAAATGTGAACAGTTATGAGCTGATGAATGTAAAGTCCAAGCAGTGAGGTGGATGCTCAGAGAGGCAGAGCTTCACCTTCATCATCATCAGTTTGACCTGTGATATAAATAATGTGATGGATGAAGCTGCACAGCTGCTTGTAGCTCAGTGAGATCAGCAGCTGTCTCCCTCTTTAGTGTCTCCATGTTGTTGTTGTCAGCAGTGTGAACACTTGTAGAAATCACATGGAAAATTGTAATATATGAAGACATAATTTAATAATAATAATAAACTTTATTTATATAGCACCTTTCAAAACAAAGTTACAAAGTGCTTCACAAGACAAAATAAAAATGTCGGACAACAACAGTAAAAACAATTTTAAAACAGTAAAGGTTCTACAACATAGGAGCAAAAGAGCTACACATGAGGAGTATAATAAGAAAAATAAAACATAAAAAAAATAATTCAAATCAAAAATAATTAAAATTAAAAAAAAATCAACAAAGGGGGTGGGCAGAGAGAGAGGGAGAGAGAGAGAGGGAGAGAGAGAAGGAGAGGAAGAGGGAGGGGGCAGGCAGAGAGAGAGAGTTTTTGAGTTTTAACAAGACCTTTATTAAACAATGTACAAACATCCAACCCCTCAGTCAGCAAAAACGAAAAACAAAACAAACAAGATATTCACAAACCAAAAACACAGACACAATATTATTATTATTATTAATATCATCTCAGCTCCCTGGTAAAAACTAACTCTCCTCCTCCACACTGCACACAGCTTCCTGAAGACTCCACTCACTATGAAACACTCCTGAATCATAATCTGTTGATACTCTTGCTCTAACTAAAGCTTTGTTCAAGTCTAAAACTTCTACTGTTACCCCAGCCTCTACCTTCCTCTTCCTACTAATGTACACAGACATTTTTGCTGCCCCAGCAAGACATTAATGATACACCCCGTCCTTTGTTTACTCCTACTGCACTGAAAACCAAAAATAAAGCCAGAAATTGTAAAAACTGCCCCAAGTGCATGGAGCAGAGAGCAAAGCACAGTGAACAAAGGTGTGAGCCTGACAGTCTCTGAAACAGTGAAAGACTGTTTCTCTCAGCCACTGCTCACACTAGAGTTCACTATAGAGACGAAGGCATTGACTGGCAGTATGCCATGTAGTATCCTCCACTGTAAATCCCCAGCGTATTTAGGCAAGGGCCTCTGATACAGTGTAGTCCATGCAGGCTTCACCCCCCCCCCCCCCCCCCCCCCAGGCTCTGCTGCCCAGCCTGTCTCTGTTTCTCTGTTGAAAGTCTTCACACAAAGTTTATCCAGCCTCTTGCCTCCTACAGAGTCTAGAGCCGCCCCCATCCGCTCCCTCTGCGGTGGGGCGTCCCGACAGCAGCCTCGGAAACAGATCCCCATCCCGCCTCCCCTCTGCCCCCCCCTCCTGCAGCAGCTTCCGGTCCTCTGAAGTCGAGGCCCTCCTGTATCGTCCGAGCATCTGACCGGACACTCGCGTAGACCTCCTGCCGAGCCGCTCGGCCGACTCCCCGACCTCCTCAAGGTCGTTCCCCGCCGACCCGACCGGGCGCTCTAGGGTAACGACCTTAGCTGATTTTAATGTCTCTGATAGTCCAGGAGTGGCTGCTGTAGTAAAGTCCAGCTGTGCCCCAAACACCAGCGGCTCCTCCAGAAGCCACTTCACAGACCTGGGTGGCTCCGCTCTCAACACATTCATCTGCCCCCCCACTCTGAGCAGACCTCTGTAGAACGGTGGAACATCACTGAGTGACAGTGTTTTAGGGTCAACAAAAAAAAACGAGAAACCTAGACCCAGACCCAGACCCAGTCCTCCCACCTGCTTTAAGAGAGCCTCAGCCACCTGCCTCCATACAGCCCTACCTTGTGCATACAGTAGTTTCTGGATCCACTGAAGTCTAAAAGCTGCTGTTCTACTGGCCACATGTACCAACCCTTGGCCACCCTCCTCCCTTGGTAAGAACAAAACACTCTGTGGGACCCAGTGATAACCTCCCCAGAAGAAATCAACCAGGATCGCCTGGATCTTAGCTAACAGGCCAGCAGGTGGCTCTAAAACTGTTAGTCTGTGCCACAGTCCTGAGGCTCCAGGCTGTTCACAGTGAGGACCCGCCCTCTATACGAGAGGGGGGGGGGGAGGGGGGGGGGGGCCTCTTCAAGGTCAAGTTCAAGTTTATTTATATATCACATTTCATACGACAGGCATAGACTCAATGTGCTTCAAAATAAAAAGCAAAAAATAGGCAAAGATCATACATGACAAAAACATATAAGATAGGGACATATAACATAAGAAGGTATTACATAAATAAAAACATATAAAAAGATAAAAATATATAAGGTATTACAATAAAAAGGAATAAGATAAGAAGGTATTATCACTATTATTAAAAAGGGAATAATAGTAATAATACTGATTCTAAAATAAAATACAATAAAAGTTCCCCTGTTACCCACACACTTTAAACTAAAAGCTTGCGAAAAGAGAAATGTTTTTAGTCTGCTTTTAAAAGAAGACTCTGTTGTAGCAGACCTGAGTTCATGTGGTAGAGAGTTCCAGAGAGTAGGACCATAATGACTGAAGGCACCATGAGCTGATTTAGAGTTTATTCTAGGTACAGTGAGGAGACTTTTATTTGATGATCTAAGGATCTGTCCGGTGTGTGTTCAGTGAGCATGTCAGCAACATAAGAAGGAGCTCAGCCATTCACAGATTTAAAAACAATAAGAAGAATTTTAAAATCAATTCTTTGTTTGTACTTCCACCTCTGTAAGCGACCCCCCGGACGACCTCAAGAAACCCTCCCAGCTCCTCTGCATCACCCTGTCGTTCCCCAGGTGTACCCCCAGGTACTTGAAACCTGTTCCTGTTCCACTTTAGCCCACCTGGTAGCACTGGCTCCCCCCCCCCCCAGGCCCCCCATTATTACAGCTTCACTTTTTGTCCAATTCACCCTTGCTGAAGAAATAACCTCAAAAAGCCTCAATGTCACTCAGTGTTTCCACGTCCCTCTGACCGTCTACCATGATGAGCACGTCGTCTGCATAAGCTGACAGACAGACCCTCTCTAGCCCTGGTGCCCCCATCAGTCCCTGCAGTCTAGTCCTGATTTGACACAAGAAAGGCTCTATAGCAAAACAGTACAGCATCCCAGAGAGAGAGCAGCCCTGCCTGATACCTCTGAGAACTTTAAAAGGAGCACTTCATCCCCCATTCACCTTCAGGACACTTCCAATGCCCCCATACAGCACCTTGATCATGGCCACATAACCAGAGAGAGAGGGAGAGGGAGAGAGAGAGAGAGAGAGAGGGAGGGGGCGGGCAGAGAGAGAGAGAGAGAGGGAGAGAGAGAGAGAGAGGGACAGAGAGAGAGAGAGAGAAAGACAGAGAGAGAGAGAGAGAGAGAGAGGGACAGAGAGAGAGAGAGAGAAAGACAGAGAGAGAGAGACAGAGAGAGAAAGACAGAGAGAGAGAGAGGGAGGGGGCGGGCAGAGAGAGAGAGAGAGAGGGAGAGAGAGAGAGAGAGGGACAGAGAGAGAGAGAGAGAGAGACAGAGAGATAGAGAGAGAGAGAGAGGGACAGAGAGAGAGAGAGAGAAAGACAGAGAGAGAGAGACAGAGAGAGAAAGACAGAGAGAGAGAGAGATGCAGGACCTGGAGGTGAAACTCCTGCTAAACTCTGATGATGTGTTGATCCTCCCACAGCAGAGGGTCTGCAGGAGCATCTCAGACTGGTAGAGCAGCCTTGCCCCCCCCCCCCCCCCCCCCCCCACACACACACACACACAGTCTTATGCACTGTGTCCGTCCCCAGAACATCCAGGAAACCTGCCGGGAACGTTTCCCTAACTTTCCTAACATCCCGCGGCTCTCCGAGGCCCAGAGTGAAAACCATGAGCAGCTCAGAGTCCAGTGATGCTGCTTTGTCACTGTAACCCAGTAGGAAGCTGAGTTCCATTCATATTTTATTTTTACTTTATTTTCTTTTAATATTTTCTTTTATTAAAGCAAAAAGAAGTAAATCTGCCACTCAAACGCCTTTTACCAAAACTGTAGTTCCTTATTGGTTAGGAATAGTCAGTACTGATCCCTATTGGAGCAGAAACTCTAGATCCCGCCTCCTTCCCACAGGCTAGAGGGGAATGTGCAGAGAGAGGGAGAGAGACAAGGACGCCACTGAAAGAAGAGATTAAAAGATAAAAAAAAAAGAAGTTAGTCGAGGCAGATGTTGTTTA
Organism: Centroberyx affinis; assembly: GCF_046629955.1. Taxonomy (NCBI): domain Eukaryota; kingdom Metazoa; phylum Chordata; class Actinopteri; order Beryciformes; family Berycidae; genus Centroberyx; species Centroberyx affinis. Next base: position 200,775 of record NW_027283843.1, read on the forward strand.
ATTGCAAAGTTTAAAGTGAATTATAACGCCCAGAGTACATGAATATGAATGTTTTACTTGAATAGAAATATGTGTGTTGTTATAAAAAGGGTAAATGTCATGATTTAAACAGTTGTAGCTTGCTGTGGAGTTAACAGTGTGTGACAGTTTATTAATGCCGGCTTAGGTTGTAAACAATTTTATTTTCTTTGAAGGAAAAAAAAGTTTCAATATACTTTTCACTTTTTTTTATACTTTTCCTGTCTTAACCTCCCTACGAACCTGCACACTGCTCCACTGTACTTACCAGGTATTTCCAGCCATCAGGTTAGTTACAGGTTACATCACGCTGCTCTCTCCCATTTCACAGCTGGGCAAACATGCAAATATACGACCACATCACACCTCTGCCCAGAGAGGAATTACACATGCAGCAGATCTACTGGATGCAAAGTATCTCATCACTTTACTGCTTCTCCAGCCTCTGCAGGGAGAGTGAGGCTTTGTCTGTCTTTCACCTCTGATTAAATATCTTTTGTGAAATATAGTTTGGGCAAAAATGAGTTTGGCCTGATATTTACATCTGGAATTTGGGATATAATTATTTGACAGCATTTTCTTATTCCCAGATTCATTGGGACTTGTTGACAAATGTAGACTACACTTTGTTTTCTGTGGCTGAATTCAACACATCTTGTTACAGATCCGTTCATCTGTTTGTCTCATGGTGGGGAAGAAGCACCGAAGTTTGTTCACTTCAAGTACAATGTGATAACAGAAGGATTCAGCATATACTGTGAAATGATGAAATATTGATGATTTGACTGAATTTGATTCTGCTCCTCTGTTGGGTCTCAGCTTGCTGTTCTCTCTCACTTGATGAGAAGGAGAAGAACGCCACAATGTGAGACAGTTACAGTTTCTCACAATTTCTTACTCACATTTTCTGAAACTAAGGCTCATTTTCTCACAGCTCTAAACACAGAAACACAAAACTCCACACATCTCTTGCACAGTGAAGCACTGTGTGCTCAGTGAAACTCTTCTATGAATATCTTATCAGTCGGCTTATTCCTTTTGCATTTTCAGTTACACACAGCAGCGTGTTGAAAAAGATTATCATGCCACTCTAGTCAAATATAAAACACACAGAGAGAAAACAGTGTCATGGCATTGTTTGACAGCACCATGTTCACCAGTCTGCTGCTCAGGTCTCTTCCACCACGACCTGGAAAATGAACAAATACATTCAAATACTGTAAATACTACAGTAACAGAGGAAGTACTATGCAGTAAACATACATTTCTACTGACAAAATAGGAAAACCCCATTTCATACGATACATGGACCATACTTGCTGTTTACAGTACTATGGTCCACTTGCAGTACTTTGTTCTATAGTACAGTAATCACTGAATACTGTTTGTACTTTGGAGTCAGTTGGCAGCTCCTGAGAAAATATTCAGATGATTGACATGACTGTTCATCCCCAGCAAGATGAATGGAAGCTGGTAGTGTTATTACTACCTGTCCTCCATAGACCAGGCCCTCGCTGTGTGCAGCTGAAGCGGTCTGAAGTGTGTTGCTAGTGGATGAACCTCCACACTGTGTTGTGTGTCTGTAATGTTTCACCACACAGACACACACTACATCTGGTGATAGAGTCCTGAGACCTGCAGCCTCACACTGAGCCTTTCATTGAAATTAGAGTAAGGAGGATGCAAAAACTCTAATCTAATCTCCAGTGAAACAACGGTCTGTCAGGGGGCGTGGCCTGACAGTCCAGGTGTGGATAAAAGCAGGTACATTTCTACTGAGACTCACAGACCGCTACAGACCAGATCCTCACCTGCTGAGTCGACACTCCTCTCTGATCTGAACTCTACCAAGCAGACGACACAGCACAGAGACAGGTGAGCTTCCTCTACTTTACCATCAGAGATATGTCCTTTTTATCATTATGACACTCAAAGCAAAGCAGAAAGATCTTTAAAAATTGGATAAATCTTAAATGAATCTCAACTCGATAAAATCCAAAGTAAAGAAGTGAATACTGTTAAGTGGTGCTGGAAACTAGATTTTTAATTTGAGCCTGAATCTGACAGAGAGTAAAACAATAATAATAATCCACAGACATTTTACAGTGTGAAACTAAAAGAGAGAAGTTTAGGGTTTTCAACACATAGAGGACACTGCTGCAGTAGAGTTTAGATCTAAAACACTTTTTGGTGGATGAGACTTGTCTCTTCATTTTATCAGGCACTTTGGAGGCAAAATTTCTTGAAGTTCTGTTAGCAGTTAATGACCTGTGACTAAAAACCATGACCACTGAACTGTTTATTTAAGCTGTGCTGTAAATAATATTTAAGCCAAAATGATCGAATGCCATTTCCTAACAGCCCTTACTGCTAAGAAGTGTGTGTTTGTTATTTCTAGAATTATCATGGTACTTATATATATATATCTTGGTCACAGCTACGAAATTAAGCATCTATTGTTAGTTTTGCTGCCAACTTTCAAAGGTTTTATTTCCCACTATGCAGATAAATAGTGAATACATAAGTTTATTGTGACTGCATTGTGCCCTGTGTAGATAAACAGTGGATAACCAAATTAAGCTCCTAATATTTTATTTACTGTGTAGATAAACAGCAAAGCAGTTTGCCCCCAACTTTTAACAGTTATACAAAGTTATTACACCATGTATGCCATGGTGCTGTATGGTGACAGGAACAGCCTGGTAACTCTCATTATATGTTTGCGCATTTTAATAAAAAAAAGTTTTGTTGTATTTAGCTTTTTATTTTTGTGTTACTCTACATTAATATACTGTATCTATTATGGGAAGGAGAGGCAAACAGACAATTATGAGAGTGCTGCTGTTGATCATAGGAGTGACATCAGGCACCTTGAGGAAAGATATCACTCTGTGGGAAAATAGATCATTGTTAGACTACTTCAAAACAGCATTGTAGCATGGTAGGTGTAGTAAGCAGTGTAAAAGAATCAGATGAATGAATGTATGAATGACTGAATACATTAACATATAAATAAATAAAACGTTATCTTAAAATACAAAATATACAGGGGGTGGACAAAAAACCAGAAACACCTTTCTTCAAGAGGGAAAACCTCCTTTGATTGATGAAGGAGGTGGAGATCTAGACCTTGATACAGGTTCAGTGCTGTTCAGATCTGGTGACCATGGAAGGGGTTTCACTTCACCAGCAGTGTGTATGGAAGCGTTATCATCTTGGAATATGGGAACCTCATGAGGTCATCATGATGCACCCGGTCTAAAATGGCTTCCTGCAGAGCCATGAGTTTCTGGTTGGTAAGCAACTATCCTGTTAAGTGTCCATCTGTCCCTGCTGATGAGCTTCAACTTGAAACCTCCCTTTATACAGAAATAAAATCGATGTTCAAAAAAAAGAAACACTTGCACTAACAGAATTTTCTGATATTGGCTTGAAGTGGCATTCATAATTTGTAATAAAAATACAATGGAAAGCTGAAGGCCATAATGAAATCACAGGTCCCACTTTAAACATCCTTAATTACTAAGCACTTATATGGTACCTGAAAGTAGTAGTACCATAAAATACTGTCCCCCATGATTGAGTAGGGTCCCCTATGCAAGAGGAAAGTGGAGAACAAAAGGAACTGACCGAGGTCCAAAGCATACCACCTCATGTGTGAAACATGGTGGGGGGGGGGTGTTATGGTTTGGGCGTGTATGGCTGCCACAGGTACTGCCTCACTTGTCTTCATTGATGATGTAACTGCTGATAGCAGCAGCAGAATAAACTCTGAGGTGTGCAGAGACATCTTATCTGCTCAAGTACAAGCTAAAGCCTCCAAACACATCGGACGGCATTTCAGACAATGATCCAAACATACAGCCGAAGCAACAAAGTGTTGCATTACTACTACATTGATTTACATTTCATTACTATATGCTCCAAACAATATGCTGCCCTGAAATAGAGACGCTATGTGTAAGAAGTGTAATCATTTCTACATGGTGAAACCAATATGTGTAAAAATACACTTAAATAAAAGCTGAGAATCTTTAATATCACGTGAAACCTGTTTGGTTTCAATCTAAAGTTGTTAAATGAAGAAAAAAATCTTCTTTATCCCAAACATTATGGAGGGCTGTATATGTTATTATAAACCTTTTTGCATTTGTTTGAATCATGCACTAATTATGCGATGATATTACATATTCAGGAATTTTGAATCAGTCTTGAGCATTCATACTGATTACTCACTCTTACAAAACTATATAACATCTTCTGTAACTCCCTCCTATAAAAGCAGTTGATCTATGAATGTAAGGTGGAGTCATGAAAGCACACAATAGGAAGATGAAACACTGAAGCAAATGAAGCTCATCTCCAGTGGCTGTTGATGTGTTTACAGAGCTGCTGTGCAGAATGGCAGAGAGCTTTCAGTCTGTCTGGATGGCTCTGCTCCTTGCATCCATCACTATGATGCTTCTTCAGCCACAACAGGTTTGTCATGTAATACATTATACTGTCATAATACATTATACTGTCATAATACATCATACTGTCATATAATACATTATACTGTCATAATACATTATACTGTCATAATACATCATACTGTCATATAATACATCATACTGTCATAATACATCATACTGTCATATAATACATCATACTGTCATAATACATTATACTGTCATAATACATCATACTGTCATAATACATTATACTGTCATAATACATTATACTGTCATAATACATCATACTGTCATAATACATTATACTGTCATATAATACATCATACTGTCATAATACATTATACTGTCATATAATACATTATACTGTCATATAATACATCATACTGTCATAATACATTATACTGTCATATAATACATTATACTGTCATATAATACATCATACTGTCATAATACATTATACTGTCATATAATACATTATACTGTCATAATACATCATACTGTCATAATACATTATACTGTCATATAATACATTATACTGTCATATAATACATCATACTGTCATAATACATTATACTGTCATATAATACATTATACTGTCATAATACATTATACTGTCATGTAATACATCATACTGTCATAATACATCATACTGTCATAATACATTATACTGTCATAATACATTATACTGTCATAATACATCATACTGTCAGAATACATTATACTGTCATAATACATTATACTGTCATGTAATACATTATACTGTCATAATACATTATACTGTCATAATACATTATACTGTCATATAATACATTATACTGTCATAATACATTATGCTGTCATATAATACATCAAACTGAATATTAATTCAATCCGCTGTAGTATTTTGCATTGACAGAATTCTGAAAATACATTTACACAAAACACATTACACCCCTGGCTCTGTGTAGCTAGATGAGCTGTAAGCTTTATAACATTTTCAATTGTTTTAAGGGACAAGCAGAGTCGATTGAGGAGTTTGGAGAGAAACTCCAACAGAAATGTAACACATTTGAAGGAAAACATCGTGGAAGGTAAGAGACACTTCTGTAAAGACGTCAAGTACAGGTCTGTTATAATGGTCTGTCTGCTATAGAGCTGTCTGCTATAGAGCTGTCTGCTATAGAGCTGTCTGATATAGAGCTGTCTGCTATAGAGCTGTCTGATATAGAGCTGTCTGATATAGAGCTGTTATGACTCCCAGACATCATTTAGTCTGACACACTCTGACATTTACCAACAATCTGTCTCCAGTGTTGAGTTTTCAGTCCTGGAGCAGCTCACATTTTAAGATTCTGTTCAGACTGAGACTCATGCAGCATCACACATTAAACCCAGATTTTGGTTTTCAGTGCATGTGAAGGATTATGCAGGCTCAAAACACTGATAATGGACTCCTCCTCCTCCACCATCTCCACACACACACATACACAACAAACCACACACACACAACACGCAGAGAGAGAGAGAGAGAGTTAAAGAGAGAGATACATGTAGCGTTCCACAGCTCCGGTTTCTCCTCCGATTCGACGGTCCGACAGAACCGGGACTTCCCCCCCGGCCGTGTTTCCTCCTCTGTCTGTAGAGCCTCACCACAGGTGCTGATGTCAGCCAAAGACAGCGCACCTGTTGGCTGTTGACAGGGTAGCATGATAGATCGCTATCGACAGTTTGAGCCAAGATTAAACACTTAAGATAATATTCAACATGTTTGATTTTGTCATAATGGTCAAGACGGGAAAAAGAAACAGACTGTGTTGAGAGTTTGTGGCGAGTTTCTGAGTTGAGATGTCTGACTGTTCTTTAAATGTGCTGAAGATAAAACCAGACCTGTGTACATTCAGTCATTCATTAACAATGATGTTTTTGCTTCAGTTTATGAATCAAATGAGTGAAATTATTATACTGATGTGATCCAGTAAGATCAGTTGTGACACCTTCTGGAAGATGTTCTCCAGTGCTTTTGTCAATAAGGATCCCAGTAAAATCACACCAGCAGATTACGACAACCTGGTCAAAGCAGTGTCCATTGAAATACCACAGAACAAGGTGAGAAACCACTACAGTCATGTCAGACGTCACACCGGTGTTCATGTGTTCATGTGTTCATGTGTTCAGTGAGTGTCTAACACACTGCCTGTAATGCCGTCTTCCCTGTGCTCTCTTAGCTCCTGCTGTACAGTGGAACTGGACAATTGCTGCCGGATAATCCGGACACCTATGTCCATGTTTGGCAGACCATATATGGAATCCTAGGAAACTTTCCACTGTGGTGTGTAATGAAAAATGGCAAAGGTAATATTAAAATTAATTTCAGTGTGAGCTATGTATAACATACAGGCTGCCCCTATGGCATTGATTCTTTATTTATGGTATTTTCCCATGTGATTAGAAGCAGGTAACCTGTACAGGTTAGAGCAGTGTGTCCCTCTAACACTCACACTGTGTGACTACAACCAGGAATGACTCTGATGGGCTTGCTCTCCTCTCTTCTCTCTCCTGTAGAAGTCTTTAGTGAAGGTTGTGATTCAAAGAATCCAAAGTGTAGAGATTGCTCTCACAAACCAGCCGATGAGTACTGGGCCGCCGTCTCAGCTGGGGTGAGTGTGTGTGTTGGATATTTCTGAACTAATTAGCAGCTAGCTAGCTAACAATATGAGTGAAAGAACATGCCAGTGAAAGATTTTCTCACATGAGCAGTAACAAAGGTTTCTAATTCATTCATTTTTTCATTCATTTTTTGTTTCATCTGAGTGATTAATAACAGATTTTGGCTGGAGTCAGAGTTACCACTCCCTAAATTTATTTCAATCCTGTTTGCCTGCCGGGGACATGAAGCTGATTCTGCTGAAATAATCTGATGTTCTGTGTTTCCACTCCAGTTTGCAAAGGCAGCATCAGGTTCTGTTATTGTGTTACTGAATGGAGATTTGGGATACATGGACGACAGGTAAATCAGATCCACTCGTAATGAGATAAATCAGGTTCATTTGAATGAGTTAACTGATCAGTCATACTGATTACAAAAGTGTATTGATTGTTTTATTCAGAATGTTACGACCTCACTAATGATCCACTAATGACCCATAGGTGTAAAAAGGGCTCGGTTTCAATAGGTATGTGAGTACAGAGTAATTACAAGAAACATTCAGCAACTTGTCCAGTCCAAGCAGGGACTAGGAAGCCCAGTCCTCAGTCTTCAGTCTTCTTTGGGCCTGCTGCTGTTTGTTTCAGCTCCGTTTTCATGAGCAGCTCATTCATCTGTTAGAGGCTGATGAAAATGTAAAACAGAGCAGAGCAGGAATGTTACAGCGCAGTCCTTTGGACAGATCTATGGAGGTTTGAAAAACAAAACAGAGAGGTGTTTTCTCCATCACCACACTCCTGTCCTCTGTGAAACCCTCTGTCCAAACTCCTCCTCTTCCTGTGTATGTGTATTTATGTGAGTGTGTGTGTGTGTGTGTGTGTGTGTGTTCAAGAAGAGATAAACAACAGTAATCCACACTGAGTACACATAAAAATGACAGATTTCCTGTGCTTTTTTCCTTTTTATTCTTTACAAGTTATTTCGCCAAGTATGAAGTGCCCAACTTAGACTTCAGTTCCAAAGGAGTGACTGCCTTGCGTGTGTTAATGGTCAACAAGATGTAAGTAGAACATTAAACACAGTTTTGGAATGTTAAACGAATATAAACAAATATAAACAAAGAAGGGGGATGTATCTGCATGCATACAGAGGCATTCTGTCACACTGTCACCTCTATCTGCTATAGTGATCTATTTCTGTCACTTCAGCACTCCCATGAAAACTTGATGGTTTTAGGAGTTCCTTTTGACTGCCATGTTACATATATCTCTTTAAATGCACTCACTACAGCACTTTCTAGTTATTATTGTTTGTAACAGCTTAACATGTTGTGTTTTTCAGTTGATAAATATGATGCTTTTGCACTTCCTGAAAGTCACTTTGACTAAAATGTAAATGTAAACATGTTTCTATATTCTAATTTGTTATCGTGATTCATTTTCCAGTTGTTAATCTCATTATTTAATGTACATTTTCCTAGAGATGCAGACTCTTGTAAAAAGGCCAACCTGATAAAACTGCAAGAAGACATGAAAGAGCATAAGAACCTCTATCACTGCAGATACATAATGGAGTAAGTTACCTTCACCTCAACAGAACTCCCTGGTTATATTTATTTATTCATATTAAAGTAACTTCATGAAGAAACATCAAAAACAAATTAGAATTTTAAAAAATCATATAATTCATCATGTTTTTTATTTACTCATTCTTGCATTCACCTGTTTTTGTATTCTTTGATGTCTGGTGAAGGATTCAGAATTATTCAGTTTTGGAAAATATTGCCTTGCTCAGTATCAAATTAACTTTCATATATGAAAGCTGATTTATCTGATGTGTCTCTTCCTCCATGATAAAACCCCAAATCAGTGATTCTGTGATCTGTTGCTCCGGTAGAGGAGACTGGAGAATTGTGTTTTTTTTTCTCTCTCCATTAACTGCCATTATGTGGAGGAACCGTGTGAAAATCACTTCTAGCACATAAACCAACAGAGCAGATTCTGACAATATGTAAAAAAACATAATCATTCTGCTGAAATGTTTTTAAGTAAATTGCTTTCTTTATGTTATTAGACCAACAAGTGTAACACCAAAATCCAGTCGGAAGAATTTTGGTGTTACACTTGTTCAAACTAAAACGTTTAATAATGTAAAGAGAGCGATTCACTTAAAAACATTTTAGCAGAATGACTGTTTTTTTTTAGTTTTTTTTTTTACATATTGTCAAAATCTGCTGTGTTGGCATTGGTTTATGTTGCCGAAGTGTGATTTTCAGACTGTTCCTCCATACAATGGCAGTGAATGGAGGAAGAAAAAAAAAACAGAACCAGAATCACTGATTTTGGTTTTTATATCATGGAGGAAGCTACACAGCCCAACATACTACCAGACTTCAACAGCACTTTAACACTGAGAGCTCAGTGCAGTAGCTTTACAAGCTGCCGTGCTAACATTAGCTAGCTGAAAAAACATGTGAATCCTCAGCCACCTGCCTAGTGATGAGTACATATTGTTTGAAGTACAGCAGACCAAAAGTACTGCAGCAGGTATCACAGCAGTGCTGAAAAGCTTTGCCAGGTCAAAGGCATTTGAATTTCCAACTCTTAAGTTTCACTTAAAACATAATATACTGTTGTTATTAATCAAAAAAAATGAAACTGTTATATAAGAGTAAGTTACATTTATTTTATACAAATGAAATTTGCTCATTTATATTTCTGTATGGAAATGCAACCAAAAATGTTTACTTTTCAGGACGGAGTTCAAAAAACTATCTGCTGTTGATTGGTGGAATAAAGCCAGTGAGTATGACAATCAATAATTTTCATTTGAATAAACTTTTACTCCACAATTGAGGGGATTTGAAACACCAAGTAAAAAGTGTTTTTTTATTTTATTATTTTTTGGGCATTTCCGCCTATTTGATAGTTCAAAGTAGAGATAGACAGGAAAGTTTTGGAGAGAGAGGGGAATGACATGCGACAAGGGTCCTGGGCCAGATTCAAACCCAGGATGTCGCGGTTACATGGTAAACGGTAAATGATGCCTTAGACCACTGGGCCACCAGGACACCCCAAAAAGTGTTTTTCAAACAAACATCTCATATTTTTTAAGAGCTGAAACACTGTGGGGCATTGAGGTGTCTCTCTCACATAGTAAAATCATATTGTTTAAGAGCTGAAACACTGTGGGGCGTTGAGGTGTCTCTCTCACATAGTAAAATCATATTGTTTAAGAGCTGAAACACTGTGGGGTGTTCAGGTGCCTCTCTCACATAGTAAAATCATATTGTTTAAGAGCTGAAACACTGTGGGGCGTTGAGGTGTCTCTCTCACATAGTAAAATCATATTGTTTAAGAGCTGAAACACTGTGGGGCGTTCAGGTGCCTCTCTCACATAGTAAAATCATATTGTTTAAGAGCTGAAACACTGTGGGGTGTTCAGGTGCCTCTCTCACATAGTAAAATCATATTGTTTAAGAGCTGAAACACTGCGGGGCGTTCAGGTGCCTCTCTCACACAGCAAAACCACTTGTTTGCAGTGCAGCTGTGTGTCCATTGGCTGGGAGTCTGAGTCCCAGCTGCTCATTTTGCCCCTTTTGTTCTGGCTGAAAACATAGTTCAGTTTGGATGGGAAAAGAAAGTCTAGCCGTGTCAGAATGGTAGAATAAAATCACATCATCTGCATATTAATGAACATTCATTTCACTGGTTCATTAGATGAGTGAAAATCAACATACTGCCCATCATGCAGCTGGTCAAAAACGCTGAGGTTTATGATTTTTTGCTTCCCTCCATCCCAGTGGGTATCATCAGAATACTTTTTAAACAAACACATTGACAGTAAGGCACGATGTGTTCAAAAACACTGCCCCAGTTCCACCTACAACAACTATATCACAGACATCCAAACTGTCCCAGATATCACAGATACTGTATGGACCGAAGTAATTGTTATTATTTCATTGCAGAGTCTGGTTAAAGTGCTGGAGACTCACAGCGCCACCTGCTGTTCACTCTGCTGTCAAACTGGGAATTATCTACAACAACATGAAATGAAAATCTATCAACACTCAAAGTGATTCTGTTCACAGGAATACAACTTTTAAGGAAGTTCTCATTTTCTGACTCTCTCTTTACGCTGATGACCACCAGTTCTTTACACTGGTGGCTGATTGCTGTGATTTTCTCTGTGCCATTTAATAAAGTTTCAGCAAAGCATGTGAACTCAGACTTTCATTTCAGCTGCATCACCTTCATACACATAACTATAATAAACACATGATCCTTCATACACATAACTATAATAAACACATGATCCTTTATACACATAACTATAATAAACACATGATCCTTCATACACATAACTATAATAAACACATGATCCTTCATACACATAACTATAATAAACACATCCTTCATATCAGGGGCATCACTAGAGAAATATGTTTTAGGGGACTGAGCCATTCAAAATTCCAGACTTTTCCAGACCTAAATTCCCAGATTTCTCAGAGGACATTCATTATATCGCACTATGGGGCTAATTCATAAAACTCCATGGTAACAGAATAGCGGCGGGCAAAATCTGCACCATGGTAATTTTCCCTGATTCATAAATTTACCACACCCATGAATACCGTGACGGAGCCACGTTTCCTCTGTGTTATCCTCAGCTGTAGCCCAGGTGACAGCCAATCAAAACTCAACATGTTAATTAAGCTTTACATATGTAACACCTGTCCGCCTGTGTGTCAGTGGGCAGCAGAGAGTCAGACCGGCAGATGAACCTCTTCCTCCTCAGTCACTCCTACTGCTGTAACTGCAATGTTGGCCATGATAAACTGAATGTTTATGATGTCACTTACTGAAATTATAAACTGGCAGATCGTCACCTGATGAAGAGCTATCAAAATGTTGTAAGATAAATATATGGGAGCATTGGCAGCAGTGTGCAGCGTTCTCTTTCTTAAATACTTCAGCTCTACTTCACTCAGCAGCTGTTGAAAAGTTTATGGGAGGTGTGTCTGGTCATCTTCTCTTTTTATCATGACAAACTGAATCAGGTCAGATAGAAACTGACGTTCACAACCGCAATCAGAGCCAGTGTGCGAGTCATATTTATTAAACATTTTCACATTTCCAATGATAATTAATCCCCTCCCCTAAGACACACTGTGACTTTATCTGTTGATTTTTAAATAATTTACATTCATTTTCATTAGGTAACATTCCGTCTGACTAGAGCAGGTGGTATTTTTTGCGGCGCTGTGCTTTTATGAATCGCTTTCCCAATATGTAAATGATCAAAAGGGGTGGAAGGTTGGGGAAAACGGTAACGATAACAACGTCCCGATATTTCACGTTTATGAATGAGGAAACACCGTGACGGTATCTGCCGCTAACGTCACGCTAAACCTGCCAGGAAGTTTTATGAATTAGCCCCTATGTGTTCTTGCAGATACCTTAATGTTATTGTTGCCAATACATTTTTATAAAAACTGATATAACATTTGGGTCATTCCAGGCCAAACGGACACAGAACAGTGGCTTTCGACACCCACCATGTCAGATTGTTCTGGAGTTGATTCTGTAGTTAGAAACAGGTGAGAAACATTCCTGCAACATTGTTTTTTAGAAACCGACCCCACAATGTTCAGTTGCCACTTGCACAATTCCATCTTCACATCATATTGTTGGTTGATGGAGATAATCACTGTAACCACAAATCACGACACACAGTGCAAAGTAAGTTTCATTATATTGAGGAGACAAACCTAAACCTTGTCTTTTCGTCTTTCCTCCACACAAACACAATGTTCTGTCACATTTTTATTGCAGATCCATATTGTTCATGAAGTATAAATCACAAAAAATACATTTTAAGTGAAGAGTCGGCGTTTGTCAAAAACCTCAAAGGAAAGGAAGAACTTCAGCCTGCTCTCCATCAAGGTCAATCAGCCGGCCAGCCTTCCTTCCTTCTTCCCTCTTTCCTTCCTTTCTTCTTTTCTCTTTCCTTCCTTCCTTCTTCCCTCTTTCCTTCCTTCCTTCTTCCCTCTTTCCTTCCTTTCTTCTTCCCTTCCCTCTTTCCTTCCTTCCTTCTTCCCTCTTTCCTTCCTTTCTTCTTCCCTTCCCTCTTTCCTTCCTTTCTTCTTCCCTCTTTCCTTCCTTCCTTCTTCCCTTCCCTCTTTCCCTCCTTTCTTCCTTGTTTCCTAACTTCCTTCCATCCTTCCTTCTTTCGTAGTTTCCTTCATTACTTCCTTCCTTCCTTCTTTCCTTCCTTTCTTCCTTCTTTCCTTCCTAGCTTTGTTTGTTCGTTCTTTCCTTCCTTTCTTGTCTTCAGACACTAATGTCTATCATACAGATAGCTATAACAGTCTCTCCTGCCATTTTATTAACTTTACCATTTTGACTAGTCAGAATTCTGACTTTAAACTCAGAATTCTTTTTCACCTGACTTTTTTTTTTCACCTGAAAAAACCTTCTTTTTTTTTCACCTGACAAAACTTTTTTTTTTTTTTTTTCACCTGAGAACTTTTTTTTTTGGTGGCCCTAATCCTCTTCCGTACTTTTCCTTTTTCGTCTGCAGTTGGATTATTTTGGCTGGATGCCCAACGCCCCCATCGTTGCAGCGAGAGCAGCCTATTGGCCGGTTTCCCCGACGTGAATGCCGCCGCGCATGGCCTCGCCACCGTCTACCTGCTGAGCAAGAAACCTGCCGATTATGTAAGAATATAGAACATAAAATGTTATTATAAGAGGATAGAATTATGTAATGTAATATGAAACAAATGTTGATTTTTTTAATGTGATGTGTGGAATGTAAGGTAATAGACAATACAGAATATACAGTTATTTTAGTTTTGGTAACATCCTATATAATTTACAATTCTCAGTAGTGAAATATAATACATAATTGAATGTAATACAATTTACCATAGTTACAAATAATTTAAAATATTATTGTTTCACTCTGGTCTAGGGGAATAGGAGCGCAACATAAAACTAGGTATCCTTCCCTCCCTGCTCCCCAAACCAAAGGCCAGCAGGCTGATGTTGGCAAAAAGAGTTTATTTTCTTAGTGTTGCCTTAAGAAGAGTTATGGTCAGGTGATCATCAGGGACCAATAGGCAGGGAGGTCCCTCGCCACCCCCACGGTCTCAGCCAATCCACGGAGGACACCTACTGCTGAGTTACATCACACAGACAAACAATATGATCAATATGACCCACGGTGGTCATGTATGTATGGAATATAAGATAATAGAGTATCATGGAGCATGTAGAATATAAATGTTTTCTTCTGTAAAATAGGACTTAATTTACTCAACTATAAAGTTAAATATAGCCTAATACATAATTTCATATAATCAAATTTAACATAATTAAATAATACTACTTTCATTATGCTAATGTTTTAATATAACCTATAAGGTAGTACACTACCATGTAGTATGTAGACTGTAAATGTATTTAACTATAATTCTACAGTCTGTTAATTCTACATAAAATTTTAAATGTATGTATAAAATACAATACCATATAATGGAGGTGTGTAAGATGCAAAGTTATTTTATTTTTGAAAACACAATTTTATTTCCTACAATTCTCAAAAGTGCAATTTAATAATATAGTAACATAATTAACCACAAAGCAAACTAATTCAGTAAAACAATTAAACATAATTAAAGATAATGCAATATAAGATAATATAAGCTAATATAGTGGAGTATATAAACATAACATTATGTAATATTATGTAATATATTTTTTCAATAACAATTTAATAAAAGATACTGTAATATTAAATCATTTAAAATAATTTGATATATATTTATATATATATATAGTGTAATGTATAGGATACAAATTAATACACTAGAATGGAGTATATAGAATATATTTATTATTTTATATAAGATGCAATGTTAACAATTATAATTCTACAATTATAATTCTCAATTGTACAAAACAAAACAGAAATTGTTTAAAATAAGTTTAAAATAAGCTAAATTCACACTGTAAATAGTAAAAAAGATTTTAAATAATATAATGTAACACTGTAACACAACATAACTGCAATACAGTAGAATATAGAATGTGTCATTTATCGGCAGTCGCCTTGGATAACTTCTGCCCTCCTGACCTTCGACCTTTGACCCATCAGGTCCCGCTGGGCGGCTCGGCCGAGCGTCTCTTCACCGAGAGCGTTCCGGCCGAAGCGATGGCTCGTTTCCGCGGCGACCTGAAGCTCCTCGGCTACGAGATCCGAGCGTTTAAGGTAGGCCAACAACTTCCTGACTTAGGGCAATTTTTGTATATTAGGCCTTGCCTACAAATTTTGAAAGCCAGTTGTAGCAAAAAGGTATGGACTATCAAAAAAACTACTCGATAACTTTTGTGCAGGACAGTCCAGACATGCTGTGAGCGAAAATTGGTGAAGATTGGACAAAATATGTAGGACAAGAAACGAAAAAACAGTTTTGGACAATCAAGGAATTTTGTTCCTATGATCTACAGTCACCGAGTTATGGCCTTTTTAAAATTTGAAATGTTGCTATAGTGCCCCTATAGGTGAAATGACACCATTTTTTAAAAATTAGTTTAGACTACATACCTGCACACGTGTACCAAGTTTGGTTACCATAGGACAATGCGTTCCTGAGTTATGGCGATTTTTGTGCAATAGGCCCCACCCACGACAGTTGACCAAACTTTCGAAGTCAATTATATGAAAACGGTTTGGAATATCAGAAAACTGCTCAATAACTTTTGTGCAGGACAGTCCAGACATGCTGTGTCACAAATTTGGTGACGATTGGACAGAATTTGTAGGAGAAGTAGCGAAAAAACTGTTTTGGACAAAATTCAAAATGCCGGAAAATCTTGTTAGGCGGGGCCTATATGGATGGATGCAGAATGAACCAAGGAATCCAGGGAAAGTGGAATTTTGATTGTGGCCCATACGGTTCAGAAGTTATAGGCCAAAATGTAAAGTTGCTTGTTCATTCATGTCAAAATTTGCAAGCCTAACATATCGCATTTATTTTAGATAGATCACTTGTCGCTGTAAAAAGTAACCCCTTGTATCCCTTGCTTGCTCTAAAAAGTAATCCCTTGTAAAGTCTTCTTATTTATTCCACAACTAGCACCAAAAAAAATGAGAAAAAACATATTTTCATCAAAAATAATAATCCCAATATTTTATTTGTTACAGATTATCACTACAAATGTCTTGAATATTAAGTCAAATAATAAAATATGTATTAAAAAATTTATTGGAAAAACTCATTGTTTACCAGTTGCTATGCCAACCATCACTTCTGGTTGAAAAAGAGCCCTTTGAACTCCACGATGGAAATCAATAAATCATAAATGACCGCTTGTAGTCATGTGTCCATGACTCCATCAAACATAACAAAGCATCAAAGTCCCAGATGTCTTTGTGCAGTTCAGTACAGTTCAGCTCAGGTACTTTACCAGCAGCCAGTGAAACAGGGAGCTTCAGTAAAACTCCTGAAGATGAAAGAACATGTTGACTCTGTGAACTGGAAGAAACTGAGAACAAGAGTAATTTGATGTTCTATTGTCCGGCTCATGTTGATCTAAGAAACGTGTTGTATTGCAAAATGACTTCTGTCTTTATGAATTTGTTCTGGCTAGATGATTATGAAAAACTTGAACTATGTTTTAGAAAGGGCAGTTTCCATATCGCTCACTTCAAAATATTTTGTTTGTGTCATACCCAAGTTTTCTGGTATCTTTTTCCTTCTTTTACTATTCTGTTGTACACCCATGTAACTAAGTGATAGTGTCAAGTCCATGTGGGCTGGGCACCCTGTGTGTATGACACTTAAATTAAATAAATAAAATTAAATTAAATCAAATCAAATCATATCCCTGTGTGCTTTGGATATCAATTTCCAATTGATGTAACACTTTTTTAAAGCTGTACACAATTTCCTGCGTGTGCTGAACTGATCATTTTTATTGTTTTTTAAAAGGAGATTTCTCCGTCATATACAGCCTGTATTGAGCGAGGGATTCTTTCATTAGGATTGACTGGCAGGTATAACTGAGTGTCATCAGCATAAAAGTGTTTATTAATTTACCCAAAGAGCCTTATTCAGGTGCCATAAATGCACTTAGTATTAGAAAATAAAATAAAATAAATGACTAATGGGTTACATCTGAATTATATATTTCCATGGACATAAAATCCACCATAGGCATTGAGACATTCATTTTTTAGATGCTACTTATCTGGAGCAATTTCTAAAGCAAAGTGTTGAGTTTTTATAAAGTATACCATTTAGGATCATGTGAAAGAAATTATTCTTTAATCATTTATATACATTAAGTATATAATTTTGTCTTTAGTGTGTAACTGTTTGCAGAGTGGAAAAGTACTGCATCCTTCATGCAGCTTGTTTAGCAGATCTTTGTGTTCTGTTCCTTTAACATGAAACTCACACATAGTACCCAGATTTTAACTTTCCACCCTCCGCTATAGCGTTTTCCCCGCCCTTCCACCCCTTTTGATCATTTACATATTGGGAAAGCGATTCATAAAAGCACCTAAACCACATAATTTCAGTAAGTGACATCATAAACATTCAGTTTATCATGGCCAACATTACAGTTACAGCAGTAGGAGTGACTGAGCAGCAGGGGCGTAGCCATAATTTCAGAAGTGAGGGGGACAGATTGTTCAGGAGTAAGACAATTTTTATTGAATGATTTATTGAAAGATCCTCTCCCATTCGAATTTCACAAACATAAATCAACAGATTTCAAATTACTCATAGTATTATAGGCCTATTCATCATAGCAGTAAATACACAAACTAAAGTCTACAGCCCGTCTTATTTGTTGAGCATAATATTCATGGCCATGATCTCGCCTAAGCGAAGCACCCAAACGTGATTCTGCTCCTCTCCTTAGCTGCAATGAATTGCTGAGCAATCAGTCTCCTATTTAGGTTGACCAGTTTATCTTTAAGTGTTGGTGAGAGAGGACATGTTTTACCCGCGCGTAAACAGTCACTCTGGAACAACATAAAGTGAATACAGTTGGGCACCACAGGCGTGATTTAGCGGAGGTAAAAAGCACTGGTATGATATCAGGAAGTGAACGAAAATGCTGACCACAAATAAAGCCAAAGAGGAACCTGAACTCCCTTGGAGGAGCAAGTGCAGGAGAGCCTGACTGAGACACAGGTGCCAGTGTGGGAGGGATGGAGACCTGGTGAAGGGTTACATATAGCTGGAGAAGCCGCGCACACACCTGTCCACTGTCGTGACAGTTATTACGCACACATGTTTTAGCTGCATTGTGATGATGTGAACATTATGATGCATTGTGATGGGCAGCACCCGCTTTGACCATCTTGTATTGGGGCCCGGCGCTGACTGACTGACTCGTTACGCTACTAGTTCCAGCAGAGCTATCCTATGCGCAAAATGATAAGACATGCTTTTCCCAGGCTTAAATTCTGTGCGCAGTCAGCAGGTGTTAACGGCTATCATACAAGTATTATTGTTTCCCTTAAGAATTCTATCAGAGAGAGAGACAGAGAGAGCAAGAGAGAGAGATGATTCTGAGTATGAAAATGCCGTGGGAATGTGCCTACCGCCACCGTGTTGTCACAAAATTAGCGCTGAATCTTGGAATAAAGTACGAAGGACAGAGGAGGAAGAGGTTCATCTGCCGGTCTGACTCTCTGCTGCCCACTGACACACAGGCAGACAGGTGTTACATATGTAAAGCTTAATTAACATGTTGAGTTTTGATTGGCTGTCACCTGGGCTACAGCTGAGGATAGCACAGCGGAAACGTGGCTCAGTCACAGTATTCACGGGTGTGGTATATTTATGAATCAGGGAAAATTACCATGGTGCAGATTTTGCTGGCCACTATTCTGTTACCATGGAGCTTTATGAATTAGCCCCATAGTGCGATACAATTAATGTCCTCCAATAAATCTGGAAATTTAGGTCTGGAAAAGTCTGGAATTTTGAATGGCTCAGTCCCCTAAAACATATTTCTCTAGTGATGCCCCTGATATGAAGGATCATGTGTTTATTATAGTTATGTGTATAAAGGATCATGTGTTTTTTATAATTATGTGTATAAAGGATCATGTGTTTATTATAGTTATGTGTATGAAGGATCATGTGTTTATTATAGTTATGTGTATGAAGGATCATGTGTTTATTATAGTTATGTGTATGAAGGTGATGCAGCTGAAATGAAAGTCTGAGTTCACATGCTTTGCTGAAACTTTATTAAATGGCACAGAGAAAATCACAGCAATCAGCCACCAGTGTAAAGAACTCAGTCATCAGCGTAAAGAGAGAGTCAGAAAATGAGAACTTCCTTAAAAGTTGTATTCCTGTGAACAGAATCACTTTGAGTGTTGATAGATTTTCATTTCATGTTGTTGTAGATAATTCCCAGTTTGACAGCAGAGTGAACAGCAGGTGGCGCTGTGAGTCTCCAGCACTTTAACCAGACTCTGCAATGAATTAATAACTAATTACTATGTGAGAGAGACACCTCAACGCCCCACAGTGTTTCAGCTCTTAAACAATATGATTTTACTATGTGAGAGAGACACCTCAACGCCCCACAGTGTTTCAGCTCTTAAAAAATATGAGATGTTTGTTTGAAAAACACTTTTTGGGGTGTCCTGGTGGCCCAGTGGTCTAAGGCATCATTTACCGTTTACCATGTAACCGCGACATCCTGGGTTTGAATCTGGCCCAGGACCCTTGTCGCATGTCATTCCCCTCTCTCTCCAAAACTTTCCTGTCTATCTCTACTTTGAACTATCAAATAGGTGGAAATGCCCAAAAAATAATAAAATAAAAAAACACTTTTTATTTGGTGTTTCAAATCCCCTCAATTGTGGAGTAAAAGTTTATTCAAATGAAAATTATTGATTTTCATACTCACTGGCTTTATTCCACCAATCAACAGCAGATAGTTTTTTGAACTCCGTCCTGAAAAGTAAACATTTTTGGTTGCATTTCCATACAGAAGTTGCATTTCCATACAGAAATATAAATGAGCAAATTTCATTTGTATAAAATAAATGTAACTTACTCTTATATAACAGTTTCAGTTTTTTTGATTAATAACAACAGTATATTATGTTTTAAGTGAAACTTAAGAGTTGGAAATTCAAATGCCTTTGACCTGGCAAAGCTTTTCAGCACTGCTGTGATACCTGCTGCAGTACTTTTGGTCTGCTGTACTTCAAACAATATGTACTCATCACTAGGCAGGTGGCTGAGGATTCACATGTTTTTTCAGCTAGCTAATATTAGCACGGCAGCTTGTAAAGCTACTGCACTGAGCTCTCAGTGTTAAAGTGCTGTTGAAGTCTGGTAGTATGTTGGGCTGTGTAGCTTCCTTCATCATATAAAAACCAAACATTTTTTTTTCTTCCTCCATTCACTGCCATTGTATGGAGGAACAGTCTGAAAATCACACTTCTGCAACATAAACCAATGCCAACACAGCAGATTCTGACAATATGTAAAAAAAATAAATAAAAAAAACAGTCATTCTGCTAAAATGTTTTTAAGTGAATCGCTCTCTTTACGTTATTAAACTTTTTAGTTTGAACAAGTGTAACACCAAAATTCTTCTGACTGGATTTTGGTGTTACACTTGTTGGTCTAATAACATAAAGAAAGCAATTTACTTAAAAACATTTCAGCAGAATGATTATGTTTTTTTACATATTGTCAGAATCTGCTCTGTTGGTTTATGTGCTAGAAGTGATTTTCACACGGTTCCTCCACATAATGGCAGTGAATGGAGAGAGAAAAAAAACACAATTCTCCAGTCTCCTCTACCGGAGCAACAGATCACAGAATCACTGATTTGGGGTTTTATCATGGAGGAAGAGACACATCAGATAAATCAGCTTTCATATATGAAAGTTAATTTGATACTGAGCAAGGCAATATTTTCCAAAACTGAATAATTCTGAATCCTTCACCAGACATCAAAGAATACAAAAACAGGTGAATGCAAGAATGAGTAAATAAAAAACATGATGAATTATATGATTTTTTAAAATTCTAATTTGTTTTTGATGTTTCTTCATGAAGTTACTTTAATATGAATAAATAAATATAACCAGGGAGTTCTGTTGAGGTGAAGGTAACTTACTCCAATATGTATCTGCAGTGATAGAGGTTCTTATGCTCTTTCATGTCTTCTTGCAGTTTTATCAGGTTGGCCTTTTTACAAGAGTCTGCATCTCTAGGAAAATGTACATTAAATAATGAGATTAACAACTGGAAAATGAATCACGATAACAAATTAGAATATAGAAACATGTTTACATTTACATTTTAGTCAAAGCGACTTTCAGGAAGTGCAAAAGCATCATATTTATCAACTGAAAAACACAACATGTTAAGCTGTTACAAACAATAATAACTAGAAAGTGCTGTAGTGAGTGCATTTAAAGAAATATATGTAACATGGCAGTCAAAAGGAACTCCTAAAACCATCAAGTTTTCATGGGAATGCTGAAGTGACAGAAATAGATCACTATAGCAGATAGAGGTGACAGTGTGACAGATTGCCTCTGTATGCATGCAGATACATCCCACTTCTTTGTTTATATTTGTTTATATTCGTTTCACATTCCAAAACTGTGTTTAATGTTCTACTTACATCTTGTTGACCATTAACACACGCAAGGCAGTCACTCCTTTGGAACTGAAGTCTAAGTTGGGCACTTCATACTTGGCGAAATAACTTGTAAAGAATAAAAAGGAAAAAAGCACAGGAAATCTGTCATTTTTATGTGTACTCAGTGTGGATTACTGTTGTTTATCTCTTCTTGAACAAACACACACACACACACACACACTCACACAAATACACATACACAGGAAGAGGAGGAGTTTGGACAGAGGGTTTCACAGAGAACAGAAGTGTGGTGATGGAGAAAACACCTCTCTGTTTTGTTTTTCAAACCTCCATAGATCTGTCCAAAGGACTGCGCTGTAACATTCCTGCTCTGCTCTGTTTTACATTTTCATCAGCCTCTAACAGATGAATGAGCTGCTCATGAAAACGGAGCTGAAACAAACAGCAGCAGGCCCAAAGAAGACTGAAGACTGAGGACTGGGCTTCCTAGTCCCTGCTTGGACTGGACAAGTTGCTGAATGTTTCTTGTAATTACTCTGTACTGTAGCGGTTTAAACCAGAACCAGTCAATAATCCAAGTCAAACCCCACAAAGGATACATGAATAAACAAAACACATGAACCCTGGTAATTGTCAACACAAACAAATCAATTATAAGATAGTATAATGAAAGAAACACTCAATTTAAATAAGCTCAACCACACCATCAAGTTGATTTTCAAAAAAAGTATATTAGAACAAAAAAAAGGGGTAGACAGTTCTTTACAATCCAGTCCAGTTTTGAAAGGAACAGAAACACTTCGGGATTTCCCGGTTATTCGTTCAATTTAGTCCGTTTGACAAAAATAATCCACTCCGGGTTTTCATGATTGTCCCACAAACAAAACTCAAAACAAGGAAGTAACCACAGTTCCGTTCTGCTAACTCCCAAACAAAACCCACAAACCCCCAAAGCTTTGGTCAACGAAAAAGAAAAAAATCAAATAGTCACTCGGCTACCGCCGACTCACGGTTACCGTGGCGATTAAAGCTTGTTGTCGAGTCTCCGTTCAGCTGTCGGATCCTCGACGGACTTTCCTGAGGAAGATGAGGAGATTTGTGCCAAGTTCACGGGCCTTAGACGCGGACTTAACGCGGCACAAAAGCCTAGGTAGGCAAACGAATCGGGGTCTTGCTTCTCCCTGTTCCTTACTCCGGCGTCAGAGCCATACTAAATGTTGCGGCTCAACATAAAGGAACATTAAGGGGCCGGTCTTTTTGAAAGCGGGTAATTCAAACCATTTCACTGGTTGACAGGGCTAGTGGGTGTGTGTGGGTGTGTGTGGGGAGGTGAGTGGAACATATGTGCCATTAGACATGTCAACACAATTTGGGCGATCGCCACAGTACTCACACACCTATTGAAACCGAGCCCTTTTTACACCTATGGGTCATTAGTGGATCATTAGTGAGGTCGTAACATTCTGAATAAAACAATCAATACACTTTTGTAATCAGTATGACTGATCAGTTAACTCATTCAAATGAACCTGATTTATCTCATTACGAGTGGATCTGATTTACCTGTCGTCCATGTATCCCAAATCTCCATTCAGTAACACAATAACAGAACCTGATGCTGCCTTTGCAAACTGGAGTGGAAACAGAACATCAGATTATTTCAGCAGAATCAGCTTCATGTCTCCGGCAGGCAAACAGGATTGAAATAAATTTAGGGAGTGGTAACTCTGACTCCAGCCAAAATCTGTTATTAATCACTCAGATGAAACAAAAAATGAATGAAAAAATGAATGAATTAGAAACCTTTGTTACTGCTCATGTGAGAAAATCTTTCACTGGCATGTTCTTTCACTCATATTGTTAGCTAGCTAGCTGCTAATTAGTTCAGAAATATCCAACACACACACTCACCCCAGCTGAGACGGCGGCCCAGTACTCATCGGCTGGTTTGTGAGAGCAATCTCTACACTTTGGATTCTTTGAATCACAACCTTCACTAAAGACTTCTACAGGAGAGAGAAGAGAGGAGAGCAAGCCCATCAGAGTCATTCCTGGTTCTAGTCACACAGTGTGAGTGTTAGAGGGACACACTGCTCTAACCTGTACAGGTTACCTGCTTCTAATCACATGGGAAAATACCATAAATAAATAATCAATGCCATAGGGGCAGCCTGTATGTTATACATAGCTCACACTGAAATTAATTTTAATATTACCTTTGCCATTTTTCATTACACACCACAGTGGAAAGTTTCCTAGGATTCCATATATGGTCTGCCAAACATGGACATAGGTGTCCGGATTATCCGGCAGCAATTGTCCAGTTCCACTGTACAGCAGGAGCTAAGAGAGCACAGGGAAGACGGCATTACAGGCAGTGTGTTAGACACTCACTGAACACATGAACACATGAACACATGAACACATGAACACATGAACACCGGTGTGACGTCTGACATGACTGTAGTGGTTTCTCACCTTGTTCTGTGGTATTTCAATGGACACTGCTTTGACCAGGTTGTCGTAATCTGCTGGTGTGATTTTACTGGGATCCTTATTGACAAAAGCACTGGAGAACATCTTCCAGAAGGTGTCACAACTGATCTTACTGGATCATATCAGTATAATAATTTCACTCATTTGATTCATAAACTGAAGCAAAAACATCATTGTTAATGAATGACTGAATGTACACAGGTCTGGTTTTATCTTCAGCACATTTAAAGAACAGTCAGACATCTCAACTCAGAAACTCGCCACAAACTCTCAACACAGTCTGTTTCTTTTTCCCGTCTTGACCATCATGACAAAATCAAACATGTTGAATATTATCTTAAGTGTTTAATCTTGGCTCCAAAGGTGTATGATGGTTAACTATGGATAGCGATCTATCATGCTACCCTGTCAACAGCCAACAGGTGCGCTGTCTTTGGCTGACATCAGCACCTGTGGTGAGGCTCTACAGACAGAGGAGGAAACACGGCCGGGGGGGAAGTCCCGGTTCTGTCGGACCGTCGAATCGGAGGAGAAACCGGAGCTGTGGAACGCTACATGTATCTCTCTCTTTACCTCTCTCTCTCTGCGTGTTGTGTGTGTGTGGTTTGTTGTGTATGTGTGTGTGTGGAGATGGTGGAGGAGGAGGAGTCCATTATCAGTGTTTTGAGCCTGCATAATCCTTCACATGCACTGAAAACCAAAATCTGGGTTTAATGTGTGATGCTGCATGAGTCTCAGTCTGAACAGAATCTTAAAATGTGAGCTGCTCCAGGACTGAAAACTCAACACTGGAGACAGATTGTTGGTAAATGTCAGAGTGTGTCAGACTAAATGATGTCTGGGAGTCATAACAGCTCTATATCAGACAGCTCTATATCAGACAGCTCTATAGCAGACAGCTCTATAGCAGACATCAGTGTAACTAACAGCTCTATAGCAGACAGCTCTATATCAGACAGCTCTATAGCAGACAGCTCTATAGCAGACAGCTCTATAGCAGACAGCTCTATATCAGACAGCTCTATAGCAGACAGCTCTATAGCAGACAGACCATTATAACAGACCATTGTACTTGACGTCTTTACAGAAGTGTCTCTTACCTTCCACGATGTTTTCCTTCAAATGTGTTACATTTCTGTTTGAGTTTCTCTCCAAACTCCTCAATCGACTCTGCTTGTCCCTTAAAACAATTGAAAATGTTATAAAGCTTACAGCTCATCTAGCTACACAGAGCCAGGGGTGTAATGTGTTTTGTGTAAATGTATTTTCAGAATTCTGTCAATGCAAAATACTACAGCGGATTGAATTAATATTCAGTTTGATGTATTATATGACAGCATAATGTATTATGACAGTATAATGTATTATGACAGTATAATGTATTATGACAGTATGATGTATTATGACAGTATAATGTATTACATGACAGTATAATGTATTATATGACAGTATAATGTATTATGACAGTATAATGTATTATATCACAGTATAATGTATTATGACAGTATAATGTATTATGACAGTATAATGTATTACATGACAGTATAATGTATTATGACAGTATAATGTATTATGACAGTATGATGTATTATGACAGTATAATGTATTATATGACAGTATGATGTATTATGACAGTATAATGTATTATGACAGTATGATGTATTATGACAGTATAATGTATTATGACAGTATGATGTATTATGACAGTATAATGTATTATGACAGTATGATGTATTATGACAGTATAATGTATTATGACAGTATGATGTATTATGACAGTATAATGTATTATGACAGTATAATGTATTATATGACAGTATGATGTATTATATGACAGTATAATGTATTACATGACAGTAAGATGTATTACATGACAGTATAATGTATTATGACAGTATGATGTATTATGACAGTATAATGTATTATGACAGTATGATGTATTATGACAGTATAATGTATTATGACAGTATAATGTATTATGACAGTATAATGTATTACATGACAGTATAATGTATTATGACAGTATGATGTATTATGACAGTATAATGTATTATGACAGTATAATGTATTATATGACAGTATAATGTATTATATGACAGTATAATGTATTATGACAGTATAATGTATTACATGACAAACCTGTTGTGGCTGAAGAAGCATCATAGTGATGGATGCAAGGAGCAGAGCCATCCAGACAGACTGAAAGCTCTCTGCCATTCTGCACAGCAGCTCTGTAAACACATCAACAGCCACTGGAGATGAGCTTCATTTGCTTCAGTGTTTCATCTTCCTATTGTGTGCTTTCATGACTCCACCTTACATTCATAGATCAACGGCTTTTATAGGAGGGAGTTACAGAAGATGTTATATAGTTTTGTAAGAGTGAGTAATCAGTATGAATGCTCAAGACTGATTCAAAATTCCTGAATATGTAATATCATCGCATAATTAGTCCATGATTCAAACAAATGCAAAAAGGTTTATAATAACATATACAGCCCTCCATAATGTTTGGGACAAAGACGATTTTTTTCTTCATTTAACAACTTTAGATTGAAACCAAACAGGTTTCACGTGATATTAAAGATTCTCAGCTTTTATTTAAGTGTATTTTTACACATATTGGTTTCACCATGTAGAAATGATTACACTTCTTACACATAGCGTCTCTATTTCAGGGCAGCATATTGTTTGGAGCATATAGTAATGAAATGTAAATCAATGTAGTAGTAATGCAACACTTTGTTGCTTCGGCTGTATGTTTGGATCATTGTCTGAAATGCCGTCCGATGTGTTTGGAGGCTTTAGCTTGTACTTGAGCAGATAAGATGTCTCTGCACACCTCAGAGTTTATTCTGCTGCTGCTATCAGCAGTTACATCATCAATGAAGACAAGTGAGGCAGTACCTGTGGCAGCCATACACGCCCAAACCATAACACCCCCCCCCCCACCATGTTTCACACATGAGGTGGTATGCTTTGGACCTCGGTCAGTTCCTTTTGTTCTCCACTTTCCTCTTGCATAGGGGACCCTACTCAATCATGGGGGACAGTATTTTATGGTACTACTACTTTCAGGTACCATATAAGTGCTTAGTAATTAAGGATGTTTAAAGTGGGACCTGTGATTTCATTATGGCCTTCAGCTTTCCATTGTATTTTTATTACAAATTATGAATGCCACTTCAAGCCAATATCAGAAAATTCTGTTAGTGCAAGTGTTTCTTTTTTTGAACATCGATTTTATTTCTGTATAAAGGGAGGTTTCAAGTTGAAGCTCATCAGCAGGGACAGATGGACACTTAACAGGATAGTTGCTTAACAACCAGAAACTCATGGCTCTGCATGGAACAGGAAGCCATTTTAGACCGGGTGCATCATGATGACCTCATGAGGTTCCCATATTCCAAGATGATAACGCTTCCATACACACTGCTGGTGAAGTGAAACCCCTTCCATGGTCACCAGATCTGAACAGCACTGAACCTGTATCAAGGTCTAGATCTCTACCTCCTTCATCAATCAAAGGAGGTTTTCCCTCTTGAAGAAAGGTGTTTCTGGTTTTTTGTCCACCCCCTGTATATTTTGTATTTTAAGATAACGTTTTATTTATTTATATGTTAATGTATTCAGTCATTCATACATTCATTCATCTGATTCTTTTACACTGCTTACTACACCTACCATGCTACAATGCTGTTTTGAAGTAGTCTAACAATGATCTATTTTCCCACAGAGTGATATCTTTCCTCAAGGTGCCTGATGTCACTCCTATGATCAACAGCAGCACTCTCATAATTGTCTGTTTGCCTCTCCTTCCCATAATAGATACAGTATATTAATGTAGAGTAACACAAAAATAAAAAGCTAAATACAACAAAACTTTTTTTTATTAAAATGCGCAAACATATAATGAGAGTTACCAGGCTGTTCCTGTCACCATACAGCACCATGGCATACATGGTGTAATAACTTTGTATAACTGTTAAAAGTTGGGGGCAAACTGCTTTGCTGTTTATCTACACAGTAAATAAAATATTAGGAGCTTAATTTGGTTATCCACTGTTTATCTACACAGGGCACAATGCAGTCACAATAAACTTATGTATTCACTATTTATCTGCATAGTGGGAAATAAAACCTTTGAAAGTTGGCAGCAAAACTAACAATAGATGCTTAATTTCGTAGCTGTGACCAAGATATATATATATAAGTACCATGATAATTCTACAAATAGCAAACACACACTTCTTAGCAGTAAGGGCTGTTAGGAAATGGCATTCAATCATTTTGGCTTAAATATTATTTACAGCACAGCTTAAATAAAAACAGTTCAGTGGTCATGGTTTTTAGTCACAGGTCATTAACTGCTAACAGAACTTCAAGAAATTTTGCCTCCAAAGTGCCTGATAAAATGAAGAGACAAGTCTCATCCACCAAAAAGTGTTTTAGATCTAAACTCTACTGCAGCAGTGTCCTCTATGTGTTGAAAACCCTAAACTTCTCTCTTTTAGTTTCACACTGTAAAATGTCTGTGGATTATTATTATTGTTTTACTCTCTGTCAGATTCAGGCTCAAATTAAAAATCTAGTTTCCAGCACCACTTAACAGTATTCACTTCTTTACTTTGGATTTTATCGAGTTGAGATTCATTTAAGATTTATCCAATTTTTAAAGATCTTTCTGCTTTGCTTTGAGTGTCATAATGATAAAAAGGACATATCTCTGATGGTAAAGTAGAGGAAGCTCACCTGTCTCTGTGCTGTGTCGTCTGCTTGGTAGAGTTCAGATCAGAGAGGAGTGTCGACTCAGCAGGTGAGGATCTGGTCTGTAGCGGTCTGTGAGTCTCAGTAGAAATGTACCTGCTTTTATCCACACCTGGACTGTCAGGCCACGCCCCCTGACAGACCGTTGTTTCACTGGAGATTAGATTAGAGTTTTTGCATCCTCCTTACTCTAATTTCAATGAAAGGCTCAGTGTGAGGCTGCAGGTCTCAGGACTCTATCACCAGATGTAGTGTGTGTCTGTGTGGTGAAACATTACAGACACACAACACAGTGTGGAGGTTCATCCACTAGCAACACACTTCAGACCGCTTCAGCTGCAGCCTACAGTGTGTGATGTCACAGTTCACTCCAGCAGACTGTACAGGCTGTAGTGCTTTTTACTAAATTCACACATTTTAAAACTGTGACAGTTCACACAACTTTAACACTACATACAGTGCAGGAACAAACCCTCAAAAAGGGCCTTGGTTTCTGTTCCCCTACCCGGGGTAGAACAAAACATGAGCTTGTTTTTTCATAACTTTGACATGTCCTCTTCATGAAATGGATGGTCATAATTTTTTCTTTTTACTGCAAAAGTCATTAAATTCATCAATGAAGTGATTCACCACAAAGTGCAAAAAAACACCTGCCCTGAAAGAGGGAGTACCAAGTTAATCCCATGTCATTTTCTACCTGCTGGTTGTATTCACATCATATTTGCACTGATGGTCTACAGGTAGTGTCCCTACACTCCAAAGCAACCAGAATGTCAAAATATGGTTCTATTGTGAATCAGCAGCCTTTTATATAAGGCCTTATTATAGGCGGAAATATCAAACAGTTAATTTTTCTGAGAAATACTCACTTCTAATCCTAATCCTAATCTAATAATACTGTAATCAGTACCCAGTTATGCTAATAATTCATTTCAGGTAGTCACTGACATTGTCTCATCAAAAACAAGAAGTAATAGTTTGTCACTGAGCACTATTATTGTGACTATCCAGTGAGTACAACCCAAAAAAGTACACAACAATGCCTGCCTTGTAACAGGGAATACCAAGTTGATCCCATGTTTTTTACCCACTGGTTGTATTTCCATACTTCATATTAGCACTGATGGTTCTCAGGTAGTATCTCTAGACCTCAAAGCAACTTTAAATTAACCACAATGTCCAAATCCAGGGCTTGGAGCCAAAGGGGCGTTTTGGTGGAATATGAGTATTATATATCAATTAAAAGGTCTCAGTGAGATCTTTTCAGTGCCAAAAGGACACAACTGAAATCATGACCCATTTTGTTTTAACAACAAAAACTGAAAGCCGTAACAGTAAAAGTAGGGTTTTGCTTGGTGTCAAACGGGCGTAAGTGCAGTTACGCCCTTTTGACACCTAGCAAAACCACTTTTGACACTAAACAGCATTGTGGGTAGAGGACTCTAACAGCACTTAGGTCAGCTCAAAATACATGCTGACATAAGTAATGCTAGCATGGCAGCATGATCACATCAGTTTTAGTATCCTATTCATATCCTAATTAATATTCTAGGTCAATATTAGATGAATGTAAATATCCCCATTAAATCTTAGGCCTATAGATTCAAAATGTTCTAATGTTAGGAGTGTGAACTGGTCCAGATGAGCTCTGATAGTCAGACTGGGAGCTGAAGTTCTCCCTCTGTGTTATGAGGAGTTTTACAGTCTGAATGAGTCCCAGGACACTTCAATAAGTGATGTGTCCTGGGACACATACACACATGTATTATACTAACAAAAGAAAAAAAAGTAGTAGTTTAGAATCAAAAGTACTTTCTTATGTCTATAGAGCTTTATTAAAAAGTTTTATTAAAAGTTTTTAACAGAAAAAACGTATCAGTCAATTAGATATGTTCCATGTAGCTACAGTTTTAAAGGCCTTGGTGAAAAGTTGCTGAGCATTACTTCAAGATAAAGATATTCATTCTGATCTTGTTTTATATTTCAGTGTTGATTGAAGTGTAATTGCTAGATTTGTATTAAAATGAATGTGTTTTACAATTGTTTACTTACATAAGCCCATATTCTGCATGGCTGTATTGGGACAATGTTTGTGCCAAAAAGGCGTATTTCACTCTTTTGCCATTTTTAAAAAAGTTCACAAATATAATTCAACTTAAACTGTAGTAACTGTCACTGTCACAGTTCACTCCAGCAGACTGTAAAGACTGGAAAAATTGGATTTCTCATCCCCACAAACCCCTGAAATGTGGTATTATATATGATTGTAGAAGGGTTTGATGTGTAATATGTGTATGTAGTGTTAAAGTTGTGTGAACTGTCACAGTTTTAAAATGTGTGAATTTAGTAAAAAGCACTACAGCCTGTACAGTCTGCTAGAGTGAATTGTGACAGTGACAGTTACTACAGTTTAAGTTGAATTATATTTGTTAACTTTTTTAAAAATGGCAAAACAGTGAAATACGCATACACATCTAATATTGACCTAGAATATTAATTAGGATATGAATAGGATACTAAAACTGATGTGATCATGCTGCCATGCTAGCATTACTTATGTCAGCATGTATTTTGAGCTGACCTAAGTGCTGTTAGAGTCCTCTACCCACAATGCTGTTTAGTGTCAAAAGTGGTTTTGCTAGGTGTCAAAAGGGTGTAACTGCACTTACGCCCCTTTGACACCAAGCAAAACCCTACTTTTACTGTTACGGCTTTCAGTTTTTGTTGTTAAAACAAAATGGGTCATGATTTCAGTTGTGTCCTTTTGGCACTGAAATGATCTCACTGAGGCCTTTTAATTGATATATAATCCTCATATTAGGGACACTACCTGTAGACCATCAGTGCAAATATGATGTAAATACAACCAGTAGGTAGAAAATGACATGGGATTAACTTGGTACTCCCTCTTTCAGGACAGGAGTTTTTTTGCACTTTTTTGCATATGTGGTGAATCACTTCATTGATGAATTTAATGACTTTTGCAGTAAAAAGAAAAAATTATGACCATCCATTTCATGAAGGGGACATGTCAAAGTTATGTTTTCTCTGACAAAACATCTTTCACAAAAGATATTTAATCAGAGGTGAAAGACAGACAAAGCCTCACTCTCCCTGCAGAGGCTGGAGAAGCAGTAAATGGTGCGATGTGGTTTTCCTTAAGAGAAAATAAAATTGTTTACAACCTAAGCCGGCATTAATAAACTGTCACACACTGTTAACTCCACAGCAAGCTACAACTGTTTAAATCATGACATTTACCCTTTTTATAACAACACACATATTTCTATTCAATTAAAACATTCATATTCATGTACTCTGGGCGTTATAATTCACTTTAAACTTTGGAATTAAACAACATCTGCCTCGACTTGTTCTACTTTTAAACTTCTTTTTTTTTCTAAATCTTTTAATCTCTGCTTTCAGTGGCGTCCTTGTCTCTCTCCCTCTCTCTGCACATTCCCCTCTAGCCTGTGGGAAGGAGGCGGGATCTAGAGTTTCTGCTCCAATAGGGATCAGTACTGACTATTCCTAACCAATAAGAACTACAATTTTGGTAAAAGGCGTTTGAGTGGCAGATTTACTTCTTTTCATTTTAATATTCGCTCCTGCCCCTGCCACTGCTGCCAGGGTGGCAGAGTCTGTGCTAGAGGAGGAGGAGGAGTGCATGGATGAGGATGTTTTAAAATCATCAGGGAAAAGAAAAATCTCAGAAACCAAACAAGTTGAAAGCAGAGAGAAAAAAGTGTCAAGGACAGTTACAGAGTGTCCATCCTCTCAGTCAGAGGAAACTGTAGATTCTGACTGTGAGAGTGAAATGGTTGAGAACTTGGAGAGTGGATACTCTTTCACTAGGATACAGAAGTTTTTGCAGGACACAAAGGGGTTGAGACAGGTCAAGGTGGAAAATTATTTTCCGGACCTACAACTTTTTCTGGACTCAGTCAAAACATACATGAAAAACACAGGGGAGTTAGGAAAGCCCTGTTTCTCTGAGCAGGAGATCTTCAGATTGAAAAAAATAGTTCTGAGGGTGAGAAATCAAATACGCACCGATGAATAAGGTGTCTGTAGTCTTCCTATTCTGTGTGTTTTTATCCCAGTTTTGTCCCATTTTGCAAATGTGCACTTTAAATATTGGCACTTTAAATCTGAATGGAGCTAGGGATGTTATAAAGAGAGCCTCTCTGTTTAGCTTGATTAGTATGAAAAATTTAAATGTTACCTTTGTTCAGGAAACTCATAGCACTGAGGACATTGCTGCTGAATGGAGGAGAGAGTGGGCTGGTGAGGTGTTTCTCAGTCACAAAAGTAGCATGAGTGGTGGGGTTGGAATTTTATTTTCTCAGAATTTTAATCCCAGTAACACTGTTGTTGAGGAAGTTGTAGCAGGAAGAATTTTAAAAATAAGGGCTGAATTTGAACAAGTGCAAATGGTTTTTATCAACATTTATGCTCCAACTGTAGGCACTGAAAGACTTGGCTTTTTTAATGTTTTAAGTGATGTAATTAAACAGTGTCATCCTGATGAGTTTCTGGTCCTTGGAGGTGATTTTAATTGCACGGAAAACCCAAAGATGGACAGGAACCATCCAGAGCCACACTTGGCCTCTAAGAATTGTATTTTAAAGCTAAGTGAAGCTCATGAGCTGAGTGACGTGTGGAGGGTTTCTCATAAAAGCCACCGTCAGTACACCTGGGTCCATACTAAGGACAACCTTTTGTCCTTGGCCAGGCTTGATAGATTTTACTGCTTTAAACATCAATTGAATGTTTTTAAAGGTTCGTTTATAAGTCCAGTTGGTTTTTCTGACCACTCCTTGGTTCAGTGCTCTGTTTTTATCAAACATGTGCAATCTGGCATTTCAATACATCACTTTTAGCAGATGGAAATTTTAAAGATGCTTTTAATTGTTTTTGGAAAAAATTTAGGGAAACTAAATCCCTCTACAGCTCTTTGCAGCAGTGGTGGGATTTTGGAAAAAGCCAAATCCAGAACCTGTGTCTACAGTACACCTTCAATGTCTCCAAAGACTTGGCCAGGTCTATAAGAGTTCTGGAGAGAGAAGTGGTGGAGCTGCAGTCTTTTGCAGACTCCACAGGAGAAAGAGGTCATATTGAGAACCTCAAAAATGGGCAGAGGAGGCAGATGTTGTCTTTGCACTCTGATAATGGGCAGCTGCTGCAGGAGTCGGCTGACATCTGCAGGTTTGCGGCGAGTTTCTACACTGACTTGTTCAGGTCGGAGTACTCCGACAATCCAGAGGTGTCTTAGTACTTCTATGCAGATCTGCTGAAAGTCTCTGAGGAGGCCGACGCAGGGCAGGGGAGTGAGATATCTTCAGTAGAAGTTGACGGTCTGCCTGCCGACTTCTATAAGGCCTTCTGGTCTGTGGTTGGTGAAGACCTCCTGATGGTCCTCAATGACAGTTTGAGGAAGGGCCTGCTGCCTCAAAGCTGCAGGAGGGCAGTCCTAACCCTCCTCCCTAAGAAAGGAGAGCTGCAGGACATTAAGAACTGGCGGCCCGTTTCCCTCCACTGCACCGACTACAAGCTCCTGTCCAAGGTTCTGGCCAACAGGGTGAGGAAGGTGATGGAGCAGGTCATCCATGTGGATCAGACCTACTGTGTACCTGGCAGGTTGATTACAGACAACATAGCTTTAATTCGAGATGTTGTGGACCTCTCCGGTTCGTTGGGGTTAGATCTCGGGCTGATTTCCATAGATCAACAAAGCGCTTTTGATCGGGTTGAACATGCATACCTGTGGCAAACGCTCAGAGCTTTTGGTTTCAACCCAGGTCTAGTAGCCCAGATCCAGGTTTTGTATGGAGACATTGAAAGTGTGCTTAAGATAAACGGTGGTTTAAGGTGGGGAGGGGGGTTAGACAGGGTTGCCCCCTCTCAGGCATGTTGTACTCGTTGGCCTTAGAGCCTTTTTACACAAACTAAGAAAACGACTCTCTGGTTTTAATCTCCCAGGTTGCAGTTCTGTTGTCAGGCTTTCTGCCTACGCTGATGATGTCATGGTGCTGGTCCAGAAACAGAGCGACATTGACTCTTTAGTTGACAGTGTGGATAATTTTGGTCTGATCTCCTCTTCAAAGGTGAATTGGGAAAAAAGTGAAGCTCTGTTGGTAGGGGATGGGTTAAAGTGTCTCAGCTTACCTGGGGGGCTCACCTGGAAAAAAGGAGGCATCAAATATCTTGGGGTTCACCTTGGAGATCCCACTAATGTCTCTAAGAGCTGGGAGAATGTATTAGAGAAAGCTGAAGGTAGACTTAAAAAATGGAAATGGATTTTACCCAAGTTGTCTTTTAGAGGTCGTGTTCTGATTATTAATAATTTGACTGCTTCTATGTTGTGGCACCGTTTGTATTGTGTTGATCCTCCAGTTAACCTCCTGTCAAAAATCCAGAGTGTGATCGTGGATTTCTTCTGGGATCGCCTACACTGGATCCCACAGAGTGTCTTGTTTTTATCCAAGGAAGAGGGAGGGCAAGGACTGAAAACTTGTTTTTAATGGACCTCCAGAACCGCAGACTGAGTGGGCTTTCTGACTTTTATCAGGGGCTGTTCAGGGTGTGGAACATGTTCAAGAAGCAAAGGCTGCAGAGTGAAAGCTCACTGTACTGGTTTTTAAAAGAACCTGTCGTCTATGGATTACGTTTTAAAACACTATGTGGACTGGGAACCTCAGTGATGGAGAGGTTTGTCTCCTCTGGACTCGTCACACTGGGTCAGCTGGTGGGACTGTGTGGACCCAAGCTGGAGGTTGTTTCTCCTCTGGTTTCTCAGCTGGGAGTATCTTCAGAAAGACTCCTCACTAACCAGCTCAGAGCGTGGAGAGACCAGCTCACACAGACTGAGCAGAACCTCCTGGTCTCATACTGCCTGGGCTCTGTTTTACCCAAGGACTCTGATCCTTTTCCAACACTCACACTGACTCCTGATTTTAAAGACTGTTCTGGTGTACTTTTAAATTGTGCTGCATTTGAAGATGTGAACCTGAATGAGTTAACTGGAAAAATTATGTATCAGCTGATGGTAAAGATGGTAAACAAAGCCAAGCTGAGGGGGCGTGTTGATACACCATGGAGGTCTCACCTGGGTCTGGGTGATGAGGTGAGGCCTCAATGGAGAGCGCTGTATAAACCACCGCTGACTAAAAGAGTTGGAGATTTACAGTGGAGGGTTTTGCATGGTGTCCTGCCTGTAAATGCTTTTATTTGTGTTTTAAACCCAAGTGTTTCTGAGTTCTGTCCTTTCTGTCCTCAGAGGGAAACAGTTTTTCACTGTTTTTTGGGCTGTGTGAGGTTAACTCCTCTGTTCCTGTTTTTAGAGAGGCTCTTTGATGAGTTTGGAGAGGTTTTCTCCAGACAGAGTTTCATCCTGGGTTACAAATACTCGAGGAAGTTTCGTGAAAAGTGTCAACTGTTCAACTTTCTGCTGGGCCAAGCTAAGATGGCCGTTTACATCAGCAGGAAGAACAAGATAAATGACTAAATAATGAGCTAAATAATGGTGTAAATGTCTTTTCAAGTCACTTTGGGATTGGTTGGCTCCCTCCATGCAGGAACATTGATTTGAATGGGAATGACCGTTCTATCCATTCAAGCTCTGTGGTCTCTTTGTGTGCCTGAAGTTTCTGCTACAAGGCATCAAATGTCTCATCATCTATCAGGCATGTGGACACATGTGGAAGCCATGTCTTGTCACTTGAAGGACATACTATCCGTCATTAGGTAACTGATCACTTTATAGATCACAAGTCTCTCTCAGTACAGAGAGACTAGCATGTTGTTTCTCTCCAGTGATGCATCATCAGTGTTAATATATTAAACAGTTGAAGGAACCAGCAACGACAATGTCAACTGAATAAAAATTAAAATGTTTTTCAAAAATAAATGCCCTTGTAAACACCAAACCACATATTTTTCCACTTTCCACTTTAAAACTTCCACTAAACTGTCAAGCCTCTCTGACAAACGCATTCTGTTCGGCTTTGTAAATTTGTGCTGAAGCAGTATTTCATGTCAGCGATATCTTATCATAATCAGAATTTATGATTCATGTCAAAATTTGCAAGCCTAACATCACATGTATTTTAGATAGATCACTTGTCGCTGTAGCTTGCTCTAAAAAGTAATCCCTTGTAAAGTCTTCTTATTTATGCCACAACTAGCACCAAAAAAATGAGAAAAAACATATTTTCATCAAAAATAATAATCTCAATATTTTATTTGTTACAGATCATCCTACAAATTTCTTGAATATTAAGTCAAATAATAAGATATGTATTAAAAAAATGAATTTATTGGGAAAAAAACCCTAATTGTTTACCAGTTGCTATGCCAACCATCACTTCTGGTTGAAAAAGAGCCCTTTGAAGTCCACGATGGAAATCATAAATAACCGCTTGTAGTCATGTGTCCATGACTCCATCAAACATAACAAAGCATCAAAGTCCCAGATGTCTTTGTGCAGTTCAGTACAGTTCAGCTCAGGTACTTTACCAGCAGCCAGTGAAACAGGGAGCTTCAGTAAAACTCCTGAAGATGAAAGAACATGTTGACTCTGTGAACTGGAAGAAACTGAGAACAAGAGTAATTTGATGTTCTATTGTCCGGCTCATGTTGATCTAAGAAACGTGTTGTATTGCAAAATGACTTCTGTCTTTATGAATTTGTTCTGGCTAGATGATTATGAAAAACTTGAACTATGTTTTAGAAAGGGCAGTTTCCATATCGCTCACTTCAAAATATTTTGTTTGTGTCATACCCGAGTTTTCTGGTATCTTTTTCCTTCTTTTACTATTCTGTTGTACACCCATGTAACTAAGTGATAGTGTCAAGTCCATGTGGGCTGGGCACCCTGTGTGTATGATGCTTAAATTAAATAAATCAAATCAAATTAAATTAAATCAAATCAAATCATATCCCTGTGTGCTTTGGATATCAATTTCCAATTGATGTAACACTTTTTCAAAGCTGTACATAATTTCCTGAACTGATCATTTTTATTGTTTTTAAAAGGAGATTTCTCCGTCATATACAGCCTGTATTGAGCGAGGGATTCTTTCATTAGGATTGACTGGCAGGTATAACTGAGTGTCATCAGCATAAAAGTGTTATTAATTTACCCAAAGAGACTTTTTCAGGTGCCATAAATGCACTTAGTATTAGAAAATAAAATAAAATAAATGAATAATCTGTATTATATATTTCCATGGACATAAAATCCACCATAGGCATTGAGACATTCATTTTTTAGATGCTACTTATCTGGAGCAATTCTAAAGCAAAGTGTTGATTTTTTATAAAGTATACCATTTAGGATCATGTGAAAGAAATTATTCTTTAATCATTTATATACATTAAGTATATAATTTTGTCTTTAGTGTGTAACTGTTTGCAGAGTGGAAAAGTACTGCATCCTTCATGCAGCTTGTTTAGCAGATCTTTGTGTTCTGTTCCTGTCTTTAACATGAAACTCACACATAGTACCCAGTTTTTAACTTTCCACCCTCTGCTATAGCGTTTTCCCCGCCCTTCCACCCCTTTTGATCATTTACATATTGGGAAAGCGATTCATAAAAGCACCGTGCCACAAAAAATACCACCTGCTCTAGTCAGACGGAATGTTAACTAATGAAAATGAATGTAAATTATTTAAAAATCAACAGATAAAGTCACAGTGTGTCTTAGGGGAGGGGATTAATTATCATTGGAAATGTGAAAATGTTGAATAAATATGACTCGCACACTGGCTCTGATTGCGGTTGTGAACGCCAGTTTCCATCTGACCTGATTCAGTTTGTCATGATAAAAAGAGAAGATGACCAGACACACCTCCCATAAACTTTTCAGCAGCTGCTGAGTGAAGTAGAGCTGAAGTATTTAAGAAAGAGAACGCTGCACACTGCTGCCAATGCTCCCATATATTTATCTTACAACATTTTGATAGCTCTTCATCAGGTGACGATCTGCCAGTTTATAATTTCAGTAAGTGACATCATAAACATTCGGTTTATCATGGCCAACATTGCAGTTACAGCAGTAGGAGTGACTGAGGAGGAAGAGGTTCATCTGCCGGTCTGACTCTGCTGCCCACTGACACACAGGCGGACAGGTGTTACATATGTAAAGCTTAATTAACATGTTGGTTTTGATTGGCTGTCACCTGGGCTACAGCTGAGGATAACACAGAGGAAACGTGGCTCCATCACGGTATTCATGGGTGTGGTAAATTTATGAATCAGGGAAAATTACCATGGTGCAGATTTTGCCGGCCACTATTCTGTTACCATGGAGTTTTATGAATTAGCCCCATAGTGCGATATAATTAATGTCCTCTGAGAAATCTGGAAATTTAGGTCTGGAAAAGTCTGGAATTTTGAATGGCTCAGTCCCCTAAAACATATTTCTCTGGTGACGCCCCTGATATGAAGGATCATGTGTTTATTATAGTTATGTGTATGAAGGATCATGTGTTTATTATAGTTATGTGTATGAAGGATCATGTGTTTATTATAGTTAGGTGTATGAAGGATCATGTGTTTATTATAGTTATGTGTATGAAGGTGATGCAGCTGAAATGAAAGTCTGAGTTCACATGCTTTGCTGAAGCTTTATTAAATGACAGAGAAAATCACAGCAATCAGCCACCAGTGTAAAGAACTCAGTCATCAGCGTAAAGAGAGAGGCAGAAAATGAGAACTTCCTTAAAAGTTGTATTCTTGTTAACAAAATCAGTTTGAGTGTTGATAGATTTTCATTTCATGTTGTTGTAGATAATTCACAGTTTGACAGCAGAGTGAACAGCAGGTGGCGCTGTGAGTCTCCAGCACTTTAACCAGACTCTGCAATGAAATAACAATTACTTCAGTCCACACAGTATCTGTGATATCTGGGACATATTGGATATCTGTGATATAGTTGCAGTAGCTGACACTTTGAATACATAGTGTCTCACTGTCATTGTGTTTGTTTAAAAAGTATTGATGATAATAATGATAATAATAATAATAATAATAATAAATGTTATTTGTATAGCACTTATATTAATAAAGTTACAAAGTGCTTCACAAAGAACACACTAATAGTTAAACTATTAGTAAAAGTTAAAACAGATAAAACAATTTAAAACAAACTAAAAGAACAAAATATCATTACACACCAAAACACAGTGCAAAAATAAATAAATAAAACTCAACACATCAAAAACGCTTCCCTGTACAAGTGTGTTTTAAGCAAAGATTTTACCTTTTCCAAGTCAGATACCCACTGGGATGGAGGGAAGCATAAAATCATAAACCTCAGCGTTTTTGACCAACTGCATGCTGGGCAGTATGCTAATTTTAACACATCTAACGAACCAGTGAAATGGATATTCATTAATATGCAGATGATGTTATGCACTATTCTGACACGGACAGACTTTCTTTTCCCATCCAAACAAAACTGTTTTCAGCCTGAGCTCCCAGCCAATGGACACACAGCTGCACCACAAACATGTGATTTTACTATGTGAGAGAGGCTCCTGAACGCCCCGCAGTGTTTCAGCTGTTAAAGAATATGATTTTACTATGTGAGGCTCCTGAACGCCCCGCAGTGTTTCAGCTCTTACACAATATGAGACGTTTGTTTAAAAAACACTCTGTGTTTCAAATTCCCTGAATTGTGGAGTTTATTAAAATGAAAATGATTGATTCTAAAAAAAATACCCCAGAAATATACTCACGGGCCACATTCCACCAATCTGCAGGAGATTTTGTTCCTAAGACCGTGCTGAAAAATACACATTTTAGGTTGCATTTCCATACAGAAATACAAATGCAAATTTAATTTTTATAAAATAAAAATAAATTACACTTTTTTTTTTACATTTGTTTGGTTATGGCTCTGGTTATTGGTAATACTAATGATAATATATACACACAGAGATCAAAGAGGACAAAAACAAGTGAATGAAAGAATGAGTAACTCAAATAAATTCATGAATAAATCAATGTCTTTTCATTTAGGTATAAATAGTTAGTGCTTCATTGATTCTGTTTAAGTTATTTGTATATGAATAAATTCATGTAACCTGGCAGTTCTGTTGTAGTGAAGGTAACTTACCTCAGTATGTACCTGCACTCATAAGGGATGTTATGAACTAATTTGATGTCGTCTTGCAGTTTTTTAAGAGATTCATGTCCACAATTCTTTCCATTCCTTAAGGAAAATGTACATTTAATAGTAAGACTGACTCTTGAATGAATCACAACAACACCAGACAACAATTCTTTTAAACATTTTAGTCAAAGGGACGTTCAGGAAGTGCAAAAGCATCAACTTCGTAAACTGAAAAACACGACATGTTAAGCTGTTACGAGTAATAATAACCATAGAAAGTGCTGTAGTGAGCGCAGATTTTAAATATGTAAACGGAACTCCTAAAACCATAAAATTTTTAAGAGAATGCTTCAGAAATGGCAGATACAGCTGATGAAATTTGTGTTTCTCACACTTGGCTAAATGACATAATGTTATGTAATGTAATGTGTTTCTATTACTCTGAGGATTCAAAATCACACATAATTAAGCACAATGACTGTAAATATTGACTATATTTCTATTCATTAACATGCCAACACGTTGTTAATGTACTTACACCCCATCCTTGTTGACCATTAACACACGCAAGCCAGTCACTTTCTCATCTAAATTGGGCACTTCATCCTTGGCTAAAGTACTTGGAGTAAATAAAAAGGAAACAAGCACAGGAAATCTGTCATTTTTACTTGTATTCAATGTGGATTACTGTTGTTTATCTCTTCTTGAACACACACACACACACACACACACACACACACACACAACTTCTTGCACAACACACACACACACACACAACTTCTTACACAACTTCCAATGCGGCATTGGTGGCAGAGTATATGATTTAATTAAATCCAAATACTCTGACAATCAATGCTGTGTGAAGATTGTAAATTAAAGAACTGATTTATTTAATCTAGGCAGAAGAGTCCATCAGGCTGCAATCTTCCCTGCCCTGTTTAACATTTACATCCAGAAATATAATCTGCAAGCCCAGGACTAGAGCTGCAGGGAAAACAAGTCAAGGTCCTGTTGTATGCAAATGATTTGGTTTTATTTTATTTTATCTCCTACAGCATTACAACAAAACCTGACACTGCTGGAGAACTACAGTAAAAACCGCATGAGCATTATCCATCAACCTGGATAAAACAGACTGTAGTGTTCAAAAAAAAAAAAAAATCCAGATCACAAGCAACCAAACACCACTTCACTTTGACCCAGTGCCTGTCAGTCCATCACAAAAACACATTAGTGTCTTTGTGGAGAACTTTGTAGAGAACAGCGGCTTTCTTTAATTAGTTGACTTTTTCTCTGAATGCCATTACTGTGAATATCTTTGGATCTTTCTTTTTCTTAAAATTAATTGCAAATTAAATCCCCCTAAAATACACGGCTAATGTCACAGACCAGTCCCTTTATGTATCAATATAGTTCACTGGTGTGTGTGTGTGTGTGTGTGTGTGTGTGTGGGTGAACCTGATTTATCTCATTACAAGTGAATCTGATTTACCTCTCGGACCTGTATCCCAAAGTTCCATCCAGTAACACAGTGACGATACCTAATGCTTTCTTTGCCAACTGGAGTGGAAACACAAAACACCAGATTATTTCAGCAGAATCAGTTTCATGTCCCTGTCAGGCAAACAGGATTATAATACATTTAGGGAGTGGTAACTCTGACTCCAAAATGAATCTCTCAGATGCAGTGATGATATTACTGATAAGATGTAAACTGTGTACAGTAGATGCTGTTTTCTTTCTGCTGGTAACTGGAACATTTAGGCCTTTAGCAGATGCTTTTATCAGGCCAGAGGGAGAAAGATGGAAACCGAAGCTGTAGCTGTAATGAAACAGAACTGGCTGCTCAAAGCAGCAGATCAAATCTGTGCATGATGCTAGCTTCACAGCAACACAATTTCATGAGCGAGTCTCAGTTGGGCCGTTGGCACCGGAAGCGTTTTTCTCCGGCCAGCAGCTCTCCTGCTCTACAGGAGGAGAAAACCTGTGGAAACAGCAAAGCTTCATCTGTTCACTGCTGACAGCTCACTGTGCTTTTCCACATCAGGGATGAACTTTATATCTTCCAGCTTCTCCGTTTCTCCCTTTCTTCACAAACTCCCTCATATCAAAGCAGTCAGGTTTATCTGTTTGTTTTCTCAGAGTCGTGACTTGTGATCAGGCAATAATTAGGAAAGCCTAGGGGACCTAGATCTCTCTCTCTCTCTCT
Organism: Centroberyx affinis; assembly: GCF_046629955.1. Lineage (NCBI taxonomy): Eukaryota > Metazoa > Chordata > Actinopteri > Beryciformes > Berycidae > Centroberyx > Centroberyx affinis. Next base: position 244,134 of record NW_027283843.1, read on the forward strand.
TTTTCTCTCTCTCTCTCTCTCTCTCTCTAAATAAATAAATAAATTAATTAGCCTATAAATAAAAAAACTAAATTCAATAACAGACTCAGTTTTCTAAAGGCAAGTGATAATTCAAAACCAGATAGATCATCATCCTACAATGTGTTGCATTTAAAACTTGCATCAGTACAGATGGATTCATCAACAACAACATGAAGACCCTGGTAAACTGATCACTGAATATATTTGTGCTTCTGTGTTGATATAAAGCATATAGGAGCATCTGTAGTGTTTCATGGTGTTTTCCTGGAGAGCAGGAGAGCTGCTGCGTGGAGAAATGTGTTTCTGGTGTGAAATCTTTCACTGGCATGTTCTTTCACTCATATTGTTAGCTAGCTAGCTGCTAATTAGTTCAGAAATATCCAACACACACACTCACCCCAGCTGAGACGGCGGTCCAGTACATATTGTATGGATTCTCAGGGCAATCATCAGTAAGGACAGCTACAGGAGAGAGAAGAGAGGAGAGCAAGCCATCAGAGTCATTCCTGGTTCTAGTCACACAGTGTGAGTGTTAGAGGGACACACTGCTCTAACCTGTACAGGTTACCTGCTTCTAATCACATGGGAAAATACAATAAAGAATCAATGCCATAGGGGCAGCCTGTATGTTATACATAGCTCACACTGAAATTAATTTGAATATTACCATCGCTGTTTTCCTTTCCGCACCACAGACCGATCCCGTCTAGGATACCATATATGGTCCGCCCAACATCGACATAGGTTTTGTCTTTCAACACAAACTCCAGAAGATCGCTGTCGGTTCCACTGTACAGCAGGAGCTGAGAGAGCACAAGGAAGACGGCATTACAGGCAGTTTGTTTTAACAACACACGAACACACGAACACATGAACACATGAACACACGAACACATGAACACACGAACACACGAACACGAACACACGAACACACGAACACGAACACACGAACACACGAACACACGAACACGAACACACGAACACACGAACACGAACACACGAACACACGAACACACGAACACGAACACACGAACACACGAACACGAACACACGAACACACGAACACACGAACACGAACACGAACACACGAACACAAACACACAAACACACGAACACAAACACAAACACACAAACACGAACACACGAACACACAAACACACAAACACAAACACACAAACACGAACACACGAACACAAACACACAAACACACGAACACAAACACAAACACACAAACACGAACACACGAACACACAAACACACAAACACAAACACACAAACACGAACACACGAACACAAACACACAAACACACGAACACAAACACAAACACACAAACACGAACACACGAACACACAAACACACGAACACGAACACACGAACACACAAACACACAAACACACGAACACGAACACACGAACACACAAACACACAAACACACGAACACGAACACACGAACACACAAACACACAAACACACGAACACGAACACACGAACACACGAACACACGAACGCGAACACACAAACACGAACACACAAACACAAACACACGAACACGAACACACGAACACATGAACGGTGTGACGTCTGACATGACTGGTGGTTTCTCACCTTGTTCTGTGGTGTTATAACGGGCACTGCATTGAGCATGTTGTCGTAATCTGCTGGTGTGATTTTACTGGGATTCTTCCTGACAAAGGCACTGGTGAACATCTTCCAGAAGGTGTCACAACTGATCTTACTGGATCACATCAGTATAATAATTTCACTCATTTGATTCATAAACTGAAGCAAAAACATCATTGTTAATGAATGACTGAATGTACACAGGTCTGGTTTTATCTTCAGCACATTTAAAGAACAGTCAGACATCTCAACTCAGAAACTCGTCACAAACTCTCAACACAGTCTGTTTCTTTTTCCCGTCTTGACCATTATGACAAAATCAAACATGTTGAATATTATCTTAAGTGTTTCATCTTGGCTCCAAAGGTGTATGATGGTTAACTATGGATAGCGATCTATCATGCTACCCTGTCAACAGCCAACAGGTGCGCTGTCTTTGGCTGACATCAGCACCTGTGGTGAGGCTCTACAGACAGAGGAGGAAACACGGCCGGGGGGGAAGTCCCGGTTCTGTCGGACCGTCGAATCGGAGGAGAAACCGGAGCTGTGGAACGCTACATGTATCTCTCTCTTTAACTCTCTCTCTCTCTCTCTGCGTGTTGTGTGTGTGTGGTTTGTTGTGTGTGTGTGTGTGTGGAGATGGTGGAGGAGGAGGAGTCCATTATCAGTGTTTTGAGCCTGCATAATCCTTCACATGCACTGAAAACCTGCAACTACGACCACATCTGGGTTTAATGTGTGATGCTGCATGAGTCTCAGTCTGAACAGAATCTTAAAATGTGAGCTGCTCCAGGACTGAAAACTCAACACTGGAGACAGATTGTTGTTAAATGTCAGAGTGTGTCAGACTAAATGATGTCTGGGAGTCATAACAGCTCTATATCAGACAGCTCTATAGCAGACACCAGTGTAACTAACAGCTCTATATCAGACAGCTCTATAGCAGACAGCTCTATAGCAGACAGACCATTATAACAGACCATTGTACTTGACGTCTTTACAGAAATTGCTCTAACCTTTGAGGATTGCTTTTGACAAACTCTTCACATGCCTCTTTGAAACCCTCCTCAAATGCCCCCATGGCTTGTCCCTTAAAACAATTGAAAATGTTATAAAGCTTACTGCTCATCTAGCTACACAGAGCCAGAGATGTAATGTATTTTGTGTAAATGTATTTTCAGAATTCTGTCAATGCAAAATACTACAGTGGATTGAATTAATATTCAGTATGATGTATTACATGACAGTATAATGTATTATATGACAGTATGATGTATTATATGACAGTAAGATGTATTACATGACAGTATGATGTATTATATGACAGTAAGATGTATTACATGACAGTATAATGTATTATGACAGTATAATGTATTATATGACAGTATAATGTATTATGACAGTATAATGTATTATGACAGTATAATGTATTACATGACAGTATAATGTATTATGACAGTATAATGTATTATGACAGTATGATGTATTATGACAGTATAATGTATTATATGACAGTATAATGTATTATGACAGTATAATGTATTACATGACAGTATAATGTATTATGACAGTATAATGTATTACATGACAGTATAATGTATTCTGACAGTATAATGTATTATATGACAGTATAATGTATGACAG
>NW_027283844.1:0-14057 GCF_046629955.1 Centroberyx affinis
CACAGCAATAGCCTAGTGTGGTGTGTGCACCCCAATAAATAAGTAAAATACGAGTCATTTTTTCCCCAATTTTGAATGTGCTACCTCACAAGACATGCAGGTCAGGTGAATTGAAGATCCTAAATTGCCCATAGGCACGAGTGTGTTTGTGTGTAGTATGGTATATGATGTATATGATCTAGTAAAAAGATGTATATGACGGAGTATATGATGTATAGTATGTATATGATGTAGTTAATAATGTGTATGTATAGGATGTATATATGATGTGTGTGTATATATATATATATATATATATATATATATATATATATATATATATATATATATATATGTAGTATGTACAGTATATATGATGTAGTATGTATATGACATGTACTGTATATGATGCTATGTAAAGCCCTTTGAGACTTGCTTGTGATAAAGGGCTATATAAATAAACAAGACTAGACTAGACTCGTAGTCATATTGGATGATTTTTTTTGGCCTTGGGAATTTTTTGTGATTTCTTTCACATCTAATTATCATCAGAGATAAACTGTCAGCTGTCCTGCAGTTACAAAGAAGTGTGTGGCTCTAGACATTCGGAGTAGGTCCTGACAAGCAGCTAATCAATAGCTTTCTGCACTTCTCCTACCGAGCAGGTGTCCAAGATCTGACACTTTACATTTATATTCTAGCTCTGTTACTACAAATGAACACAAAACATCAGTTTAAACCTTTCTAGAGACAGACCCTCGGCCCAGCTTAGCAGTAGTCCGACCCCCCAGCTGATACAACAGCTCACCTCAGAAGGCAGGGTGTCGTCGACGAGGATGTTTGGTCCCGTGGTGTCGGGTCCGAAGGCCCAGATAGACCTAGCGGCCAGCAGATCCCAGTCGTACTTTGTCTGGAAAAACTCTCCCAGCTTCTTCCTGCCATGAGGGAACAGGACAGCGACTGGTTGAAACAAGGTTAGGACATTACAGCGGTTGGAACATTATGGAGATTGGTGGATAGGGGGGCAGAGGGGTTAATGGAAGAGGAGAAATAGAGCGAAGGTTCAGTTTAATGGTGTGTGAAGAATGTCACGTCTCTGGCATTGCTGCACCATGCTGGCAACGCTGAGCCCAGATGGCCTCACAGATGAGCTGAGTACTGAGAGCAGGCCGCTCACCGCCAGAACACAAAACCCTGCATGTTCTTGCATGTAATGGGGATGGGGAAATTGAATGCATGCTTCAATGCATAGGATAGGATCAATACCAAGGATGTCTATTTAGAGAGCATGTATTTAATACGATGCACAGAACGGTTATCAGGCTGTAAAAGCATCATGTCCATTACGCTCGTCTCAAATATAGAAATGTTCTACATCTATCATTTAAAAGAACATTTTAAACAAAGACTTTGTTTTGTTCGAGTTTTGTTTTACCAAAAGTGTTCACTTCAGTTCTGAACATTCAAATCAACATTTGATGGACTGTGTTGTTGGTTGATTGACTGGATTCAAATTATGGCACATGATGTTACACTGACCGCATCTGTAGCATCCTATGGTTTTTAAGCAGCAATGTCTTATAGAAGTGTGAAACTTAAAATTTGGTGAGGATCCATTCTCGAAAAATGATTAAAATAATATTTTTCCTGCTTTGATTTCAGTCTGACTTTGAGCAAAGTACGTGAGAGCCAAATGAACAGAGCACTAGAGAAGACCTAATTAAAACACTACTGTTATCAAACTGTGGCACATGGTTGTCAAATCCATAACTGAAAAAGGAACTGCAACAGGCACATCAGAGTAGACACACCTTGTGGTCTATGAAAGGTAACTAGTAGAAAATTAAGTTAACACATCTATGGATTCAAATGTATATTACCTACAATTCAAGTTATTGCACTTTTTAAATTACTACTTCGGCCCTGGGCATCACAGAATTCCTCCACCTTCTCCAATGAAAGAATTTAATTAAAGAACCAATTGCCATTCCTACATGCCTGCTCACCACTAATGGAGGGATAAATAGCAGTGAAACATAGAGATATTAATAAGCCTTGTACCAAATCAGAGCAAGGAGGGAAACGGGGTAAAACTACGGACACATTCAACATGAAAGGGAAAACACAGCTTGACTGACACGGCCATTTCGATTAATTAAAAGATCAATAAATGTTGTGTGAGTGTGTGTGGACACGCCTGGTCACGCTGCTAGATCATACCTGTTCCATGTTATTTGCACCACTTCGTTCTCGATGTCCTCAGCCAGTCCCTTCTCCAAGGGCTCTGCAATCATCGTGATCTTATTCCTGTCAATCAAATCACACAGCTGTCAATCAATCATTCGGGGACGGGGGGAGCGACTCAGCCAGAGGGAAGGACTGACTCGGGCAGACACAAGTCAGTACACAAATTTAACTTCACAACAAGAAATATAACATCCAAACTTGCAGTCTAAAAAGCGGTCCATGTCAAAACTTGAAAAGTCTGAGGAGCAGATTAAGTGTGGGAAGATGATCTAAGCTCATTCTACATTGCGTTTATTGTAAGTCGCTCTAGATAAGAGCACCAGCTAAACGCCAAAAATGGAAAGATGTTATGTTTGGCACGCACTTCTTGTTTGGCGTTTCAGCAAAGCACTTGAGTGATGATGTCTCCACTACTGTTTCACAGAAAGTCACAACTGGGTCAGCAACCTGTGGGGGGAAGATAAGCATAATTACAGAAAAAACCCATGATTTATTCCAGTGCAATAACCTCAGGTCAAACAACTTTTTGTAATAATTGCCTCTTAAAAGCTTTACGTTTGTGCACTTTGTGTGCTGTTACACCCTTGAATGTACAATAGGTATTAGGGAGATTCATTGAATACCTATGGTGTATTATTGCGTATTTACAATACTATTCCATGAGTTAACCCACATTTTAAAATGAGAAAGCAGTGAGAAAAATTACCTTGATGTCGATCTCGGAGTACATCTTGCGGAGGTCATGCATGACACAGTCCAGGTAGAGCTCTCCTGTGCCCAAGATGACATGCTCTCCAGACTCCTCCACCTGAAAGACACACACACATGGTCAGTCATAATCTAAGCCCATCAGTAGCTGCTGAATTATTGCTTAAAAATCAGTTCTTTTGTAATGGTGGTTTTGGATTTGCTTTGGTCGACAAAACTAATTTTGAGGGCTACTGGGCAGACTAATTGCACAAAATCTACTCTCCCTTGAGACTTCAAACCTAGAAGCACACAATGGTTTATTTAGTTTATACTGCAGGGATTTTACGAGTGTTGGGAACCTAACATAGCAAGGACTTAAGATAGACCTTAAGATACCAATTTGTTTAGATTAACATGGGGACCCATTTGAGCGAGGGTTGACGTATGTACCTTGGTGGTGAGAGAAGGGTAGCTCTTGTTGACCTTCCTCAGTCCGTCCAACATTTTGGGAAGCTCGGAGGGGTTGACGGGCTCCACGGCGATCTTGATGACTGACGCCGTGTTGAACTTGAGCGGCCTGAAGATCTGAGCCTGGCACAAAATGTTACGAGAGTTGAATCCCCACTCTTCCCCATAAAGTAATGTTTTTCTAAGATCTCAAAAGGCACTTCTATCTTTTTTTTCTCCTCACCTCTTCATTCCCTCTGGGCTCTGTGATGGTGGCGGTCTTGACGATGGGCTGGTCGCAGCCCTCGATGAGAACCCAGTTACCAGCAGGCACTCGGTTCACTTCAATTTGGTATCTGAAAAGGGTGGAGGAAGGAATGGCAGGACTTGACGCAAACAAACATCACTTTCTATTACTAGAAACAACAGAAAATCAAATCTGTCTTGAGTGTACCTGGCCACTGAGATCCAGAGGCGTCCCACGGTGCAGACCTGGGAGTCCTCCTCGTCTTCAAGGGTGTAGTTCTCTCCCAAAACCTTGACGGGCTGGCCGGCCTGGATGGTCCCGCTCAGCACCCTGCCAAACGCATGGAACTGAACCCCGTCCTCGGTGCTGTACATCTTGGTGGTGTGGCACATCAGAGGACCCTGAGGGCGAGGGAGGCGAAGGAGGAGAGCGGGAAAGAGGGATAAGAGAGAGGGATGGGAAATAGGACAGGAAAGTCTTACCGCTGGAATGTAACATTTCTTCTCATACGACTTTAATAGGGCTTAGGCAATAAGACTTTAAAAAGGGAACTTGGAACATTGTGATCAATGTCCTTCATTGTCTTGTAGTGGCTTTTTTAACAGCTCACTCATTTCAAGCCAATTAAAACAGCCTGCTGGCTTAATTTGCAGGAGCAGCTGGAATGAAACTATTGATTTCCACTAGAAACAGATTCCACCAATTAGCAGTTAAGTCAGTGGATCTGCTTCTCGCCAGCCCATAAACCAGTCTGTTGTTCCCACTCCGTCATACTCACATCAGGGTCGCATTCTGCCATGGCCTCCCCCAGGTCTGAGTCCAGGCCTCCTGTGTAGCTGTGCTCTATCTTATTCTTAGCGCCCTCTTGTGGTGATGGGATGTGATGCACGCACATGTCCACAAAGCCTGCGGGGAGAGTTCCATGCTCGACTTCAGATTAATTTATCACATTTACCAAAACCGTGACCATTTACCTTCAGTTTGCAATTATCATTATGAGCAGATAATCGAGTAAAGCACCAGGCGGATACGGCGCCTCGGGTAGACTCTGCAGCAGTGAGTACAAAGGGGATTTAAGACTGGAAATTTAATGTTTGTATGTTATGTTATGTTTAAATGATATCTATAATATATTTGAATAAATGTCTCAAAATAGACGGCAAACTTTGAGGCCCTTTTTCTCAAACAATTCTATACACAAAATATGACAATGGGTAGATTTAGGGTTAAAGATAGGATTATTTTGGCTGGTAAAAATGGTTCTTGGCAGATACATGTTTTAGTTTACCAGTCCTTGGCAAGTAAGCCAAAAAGTTGTAATCACAGTTGTAATGGCCCAGGGAGAATAACCATGGAAAACGTGACTAACAGAGATCTAACAGAGCTTTCCGTGACGGAGCAGGCAACTTATCGACGGGGGACGTACCAGTGAACTCTCCAAAGAAGCGATTACAGACAAGCCTCAGCAGGGGTCTAATGTTGAGCTTCAGCTCCTCTTTGGTCAGGTGGATCCCCAGCTCATCCAGAACCCTGGGGAGAGAGGTGTCCACATCCCCGACCACCTGCAGAGAGAGAGGACAGGGAGAGTTTCAGTCATACAGTCACAAAGGATCCTGACAGATTTACCCGCTGTGTATGATGTAGGATTTATATGAATAAAACGTTAGACATGTCAAACCTGCGAAAGGATCTTGTAGAGGGGCTCCAGGACGAATTCCACAAAGCTGCGCTGGGAATTACTGTTTGGAGCTTTCTTTGTGAACTTGCGCCTGAACAGAGAGGAGAAAAGCCGTGAAGACAGAAATGATGGGTTAGAAGAAAGAGGGGGAGGGAGAAGATCGCTTAGTATCAAATAATAATATCTAGTGATTCTGTTGGTGAAGTCCAAAACAGCTACTCACGTTTTGGGGTTGAAGTAAATGTCTCCCCAAAGCCTCTTGGCAAACTCATTATAGTTGATGTCACCTGCAAACCCAGGAGACAGGAGTTAGCCTTTACCTTGTTTCTCATAGTTAAAACTGATACAGTTTTGCACATAACTGCTCAGGGTATAAGGTGAGGGAGGGTGTGTCCAGTCCAGTGCTTATGAGCGTGTGTATGTGCAAAAGATTTGCCTCACCGTAGGTGTCCGAGTAGATCTTTGCGAAGGACCCGAGGGTGAAACAGGTACTGTACTGGGAGCTGGCGAAGCACACATTCCCAAGGAGAGGAGACACCACCAGGTTCTCATCTGTGGAGTACGTGCTGAGAGGGAAGAGAAGTGATCGGTCACAAACAGGGGCATATGTTTTATCTCAGATTGTGTCACAGCTCTTGGGGCCATTCGATATACAGCAACAAAGAAATCAACGTGGGTGGTTAAGATAGTTTCTCATTGCATAGGAAATTAAGTGTACTATATCATACGAAACTATTAACCCTCCCCAGGCTCTTAGTTGTGGATGCAGTGGGTTCTTTCAGTATTACCTGAGCAAACCATTGACCTCATCCACAATGTGGCGTAGTTTATAGTAAGCGTCTGTGGGAGGCAGTTTGAGCTCCCCAATGAGCCGGTCCACCTTGTTGATGCAGATGGTGATGGCCAGACGCTCCTGGACTGCATGCTTGATCAGACGCTCCGTGTTCAGCATCACCTTGACAGACAATCACACAGGACTTTGTTATTATGGGAAGGCTGAAGAATCAACATGTGTGGAGGGGGGGGGGGGGGCGCGGGGTTTGCGAGAATGTGAAAAAAAAGGAAAGAAGAGTGACTCACTCCTTCCGCCGCATCAATGAAGAGGACGATGCCGTCTGAGATCCGGATGCCAGATGTGACCTCGTCGGAGAAGTTCACGTGGCCTTGGAAGGGGGACATGAGGCATTACGTCACTTTCCTCCGTTCTACACCGAAACCCAAAACTGCATTCGCCAAACAAAGATCCAGCCAACACACAGTACCTGGAGTATCCATGATGTTGAAGAGGTAGGATTTGCCTCTGGAGTCGGGCAGGACCATTGTGACAGGGGTACTCTTGATACCGACTCCTCTCTACGGAAAAACACGAGGTAAAAAGTCACCATCTGCAGCCCTGCTCTTTTTTTAGGCAATCATTTTGCAGGGCAATATCAATCAAATAGAGCAAGGACTCAGGCCTGGATGGAAGTTATTCAGCCCGCCTGCCGTATCCCACAGTGTAATGTTCACCCAGCATTTCCAACAGTTGTCAAACTGCTTTGAGTGCATGTTGACATTGGATGAGGGAGAGGTAATGACTGATATTAAAGCAGAAGCCTGTCATCTATCATTAAGACAAGGGTCTAACATTCTCTCTTTCCAGGACTAACTAAAGTTTTGAAATGTTAGTTTATTAATTTATTCATTCTCTCATTGTCCATGTTTCCATGGCTACAACCTTTTGGCTTTCCAGGATGTGTGGGAACACCACGCAATGTGCTTTAAGATGCAGTGGAAATGCAGTGGGAAATTATCATTATGCCACAGGTCAACCAAAACACTCACCTCTTGTTCTGTGAAGAGGATATCTGTGTATCGGAGCTGAAAGAGAGACAAAACACCCCGTCAGTCTCTGTTTCCATATAAACATTGAAAATAATGTCTGAGGAACCGAGGTTTAAGGAATTTAATGTGTAATAAACTACAAAGATGTAATTACTGGAAACAGTACTCACATCCACGTCATCTCTCTTCCTGATCTCTGGGTGCGTCTGTTCAATCAGGCAGTCCACAAAACAGGTCTGAATGGAATAAATGAATTTGTTAGATCCCCATAAATTAAGCATAAACCTACAGTGCAACCGTTTTACTAGCACATGCCCCAAAAAATAAGCTAATGCTGCCTAGGAAACTGAAAAGGTAGCACATGTGTCATTTCCAACTTTCACACACACTTCAAATTTCTTTCCTGTCCTTCTAAATTTTTCAACTTAAGAAGAACACATGTGCTCCTTGGCAACATGCCACTGCAGAGGCAGCAGCGTCTCCAGACAGACAGACAGACAGACAGACAGACAGCTGATAAGGCGTGGGCCGGGTCCAGCCCTGCAGAGGCTCTAGGCGGTGTCTAACCTTGCCGTGGTGCAGGTGCCCACACAGGGTGACGTTACGGATCAGCTCTGGACTGTCCATCAGATCAGCGAGGAATCTGCAAAGAGGAAGGAGGGATATGATAATGACTATGTTTACATGGACAATAATAATCTGATATTAACCCAAGTAAGACAATAGTAATAGAATAGAAATTTCCATGTAAACGGCATTTGATCTGATTATCTTAACCCAAATAAGGTTATAGTCGTAAGCATGATCGCATTAAGACATGGAGTATTCTGATTTTAGTCGCATTATTGAAGGGCATTTTAGACATGTATACACCTTAATCAAACTATTACTCGCAACCCATGTAAACAGCTTTATTGGAAAATTGTCTTATTTAGAATAAGGCCAATAGTTGGATTATTGCTGTCTAATGTAAACCTAGTCACTGTGAAAGATGTACTACGACAATTCAAATAGAAAACACAATGTGAATGGAAGAAATATAATGGGAAATACAGGAGCCAATACAAACACCACTGTTGAGTGACATTCTGGATAAATATCTGCATCTTCAGACTGCAAACAAAGAGCAGGAGTTCATATCCAATAAAAAAAAAACAAGCAAAAAGTTGATTACATACTCCATATCATAAACAGTGGCGGGTAGCTCCTGCTCCATCAAGGTGAATTGCTTATTCTTCACAGGCTTGATGATGGGCTCTGGTGGGAGCGGAGAGAAAATATTGTCAGTATTGTGTGCTGCAGTGAATCTCTTCAAAAAATATTGTCAGTATGTCTACCTTAACATTAGGATTGGCTCTGAGATATTAGCATTCATCACACACCAATACAGATATGTTAGTGTATGCTGATTGAATAATAGCATTCTATGTGCTTCACTGTAAATCTGCAAATGTAAGTCACACTTTTCTCTGTTTCTGACCTGTGAGAGGTTGTGTGTCTTCCTCTTGGACGATAGTTTCCACTTCGGGCCCATAAACCTCCTCTGCTGTCGGATAGTACTTTTTATCCTCATGCAGGACCACCTCCATGCCCGGGACATCGTCATCAGCATCAGCGGGGTCATCATCATCATCTTCATCAGCCTTAACAAGGAAAGTGTTTTATTACTGTAAAAATTTGTGCACACACACACACACACAGCACAAACAGTTATAATCAGGGAATTGTCTGTTTGTGCTGAACTCGAAGCATACCTCATCAACATCTCTGTCCTCTGCCTCCAGGTCATCATCGTCATCAGAGTCCAGCTCTGGACCGATGTAGTTTCCAAACTCATCATACAGATCAGCCTCCATCTTGTAGAGAGCTGAGAGAAGGGGTGAAAGTTTGTTTATTAATGGTTATTTATATGTTAGTGGGTTTCCTAACATTAGCAAAAGCCAATATAGTAACAGAGTTCAAGGCCACCAGACAAATGCATGACACACAACTGAAATACTAGTCCTGATATGTGCCTTTTTCTCTGGTATGTAGAGAACATCACCCCAAACTCCATGTAAAAAATCTAGCAGTTTAATGTTGTCTTATACTTATTGTCAAAAGTACATAGCTTGCAGAACATGACTTAAGACGTTTGAGAATGACTAGTAGCTAATCTTCAATTCGGCGTGCATCCAATACACAGAGCAGCGATTAGCAGCGAAGATTTCACTTAAAAACTTACAATCTTATTCACCAAAATACACCGTGGTGGACGGTAACGAGCAGTGTGAACCAATTCCACAAGTGAACTTTTATTTAAATAAGTGCTACTTATACATGGGTCACTTGTATGCCGAATTTCCAATATTAGCAATATTAAATAGCCAGATTTTGTAATGAAGTTTTGCGTGACGTTCTTTCTATACGAGAACAGCACATATGGGGGATAGGGTTTAGCTAGCATGAACTAATTTAAGACTCAAGCTAATGCTAACTTTGTATTTGATATATGCACCACCACACTTCAATTAATTTACAGCTGTTTTCCAAGTACAGAAAAGTTGAGACTGACATCTCGAACGCTTAGGATCGTAATTTTTAGAAGCACACTGTTTTCAATGACTCTCAACTGCTTTTCTCACGTTAGCAAGGTGACTAGCATGCTAGCTAACAAGCGCTGAAATGAATGACTTCAAGGCGACGTTTGAGTTGCGTTGTTGCCGAGTTTAAACGCTGTAACGATATCTTTATGTATTGGACTGCAAGATGAAAGATGCAAAACACACTCACCTGGATTTCGTTACAATGTAGTTATCCAAATATGCTTTCAAAACACGGGAAAAGTTGGGTGTTTATTCAAAATATAAGATATAATTTTCCAAATACCGCCATGCGCACGAAGCACTAGTTCCGGCTTCTCTTACTCTATTCGTTTAATGGCGGTTAGCATCCAACTTTGAGACTCACTACCGCCCCTATTGCTGCGGCATGTGGACAACAGATACGTTTCGGTACACAGCATAATTACCCTTTTCTTTCATAAAAGCAAACTAAATCCTATCACAAATCCTAGCATTTCCAAAAATTTATTTTCCATGACATCAACAGCTTTATCCCTCTCACCCAAACAAGAACTGGAACCCAAATACCAATACCAAATTTGAAGTAGGCCCTATATGTCAGTTGTGGGTCACATAATAAAATTGGATGACTGAAGGACCCTTGAAGGTGTTCTGGCAATAATATATGTTGTAGGATTTGCCTATATTGCCTATAGATTTTTGGATTTGCCTGTATTAGATCTCTCTCTTTTGTGTGTGTGTGTGTGTGTGTGTGTGTGTGTGTGAAACGAAACGCTTATAAACAGTCTACGTGCCTAACAAAATTATATATAATATGCAGGCCTATATATAGATCTGTGTCTGTGTGTTTGCGTGTGTTCAGTCTGATTTCATATAATTTAGTCTGGTAAATTTAGGTTTGGTTTTTAGTTCAGTCTACATTACTCAAGTTTAATTTAGTCTAGTTAGTTTAGCTGCATGCAATTCCCACAGTGCTGAACATTGAGAAATAGTTTCAACTGGCCAGATCAGGGCCAGCAAATGCATGTAAATGTCTAGAAATGTGGGCATTTTCAGAGATAGAAACTTAGTTATTGGCATTATTGACACATGAAATAACCATTTTGAAAAATCAAATTTGACCCTCAGGTGAAGATCTATTTGTAGAGCATTACTAGGGAAACCAAATGGGAAACCAAATATGGAAACCAAATGTCACATGGAACCTTATAATCCCACGGTCCCAAATTCTCTTTTTGAGGCCCTTCAAGCCTTATCGCTCAATGTTAGCCTTACTTCAGAAACTTTTTTAATTCATCATTACACATATAGTTTACTAATTTGTATAAATCAGTGTTGACTTCTCATGGATTCCAGTCATTGTCTTATGTCACTTCACTAGATCATCCATCTGGCATTTTTGCACGACATGTGGAGGAACATAATGGGATAGAGCCAGATGAGGCTTAGCCAAGAAACTATTACCTTCAGACCCCGGGGAAGAGGGGATGTGCATCTTATCAGACAGTGGTAAACAGGTAGATTGGCTGGTGGTGGATGAATATGTATAATAGTATTAAATGTTCAGTGTGAAATGTGGCCTGCCTTGGCTAGCTGAGTTACAAAAGGCAGCATGTTATATATAAGAAACATGCTTTCTGAATTGATCTTTGTCAGTAATGTGTAATGAGGAGGCTTGACAGTAAATTCAGACACAGGCAGCATTTCAGTTGATGGCTTTATTCCTGCTGGTGTTAATAGATTCCTCAGTAGGCCTGGCCTACAAAGTAACAACACAAAAACAGACGGATAAACAAAGTAACATACAAACATACACATTTAAACATACTCATACATTTTCAAATTATATATTGATTCTTCTCTGACACGTTTGTTGATATAAATACTGTAGTTTGGTCATCTTTGGGCTTATTGAAATCCCCACTGAGTATTCAGACCTACCATCAGATGCAGTGTTACTCTAATTTAATTTACGTAGTTAATTTAAGACTTGACATTTAAAGAAGTGCAATGTATAAAACACACCCTATTGCTCTCTCTATTATTCAATAGCAACCCATCAGTTGGTTGTCATTATTATTGTACATAACAGTAAGGACATAATTTATTTTTGTTTTTAACATATTAAGGCAATTAACAAGGATTATTGTCCTACTGACCCAGTTTAACACTTGATAAAAAGTAATGAGGGCTTTTGCCGAAGCATATGAGGGGATCTTCACTTCTTAAAACAAAACAAAATAAAATACACTCACTATCACCCTATTCCGTTAATGATTAGGCTACCATACCCTTTTCTTCCAGGATCATTCTGTATAACATAGCATTGAATTAATCAGTAGGCTACTGTCCTGATACAGTGAATAACAGTGACAGCGGCAGCTGGCCGGTCTCCATAATAATTAACCTGGTGATGGTTGTTATGCCTCTCTGTCTGCAGAGTGACCTCTGGACCAAAACGTGAGAAGCTGGACTGAGACACGGGCTGGATGGCACAGAGCCAAGCCGGGGGAACAATGTTGTTTATTCACTGAGCAGACAAGTTTATTGTTTTATAGCTTCTGAAGTGAGTGTGATCATCAGCTTGTGAGGCTATTGTACCTGAGAATATAGCTCGAAGTTTCTTGATATGTGTGTGTGGCAGTGTAGGTCTACATTACTAAATCTGGCCCCTTTATCCCCTATATATCTCTCTCCTCTGTGTGTTTCCTCCACCTTCACTTCTACTCTGCCACCAGCTTCCTGAGTCGCTGCACCACCTCCTCCGCGCTGACCCACGGCACCGTGACAGCCTTGAACTCCCCCGGCATGGCCTCGTGGGTCTCCGTGATCAGCCGGTGCATGGGGAAGTCCCGCCGCGGGAAGGCCACGTCCCGGGGCCCCAGGGCCAGCGCCGGGCAGAAGCGTTGGCACCGTCGCCCACGTAGAAGACCCTCTGGTACGGCCGGCCGCGCTCCTGCGTCCTGCGGGTCACGTAGTCCCGCACCACCGCCTGCTTGCACATGTTCTCGGGGCACCGCTGGCAGTCGTGGGAGTGGAAGGGGCGCAGCACCAGCCGCCCGTCCCTTGTTGAAGGTGGCCGGGTTGGTGAAGACCCTGTGGAACAGCTGGCGAGCCCCGCCCGGCGGAGCCACGACTCGATGAAGAAGGAGTTGGCGTCGGACAACAGCACGATCTCAAAGTCTGCGGCGGGGCGTGCGGAGGAACTGGAGAGGGTCGGCATGCCCGGCGTGGCGGGGATCTTCTCCATCACGGCGCGGATGTCGCTCTCGGTCACGCCCTGCTCCGCCAGGTAGGCCAGCACGCGCTGCATGTACTCGTTGTAGCGGCCGGGCTGGTAGCTGTCCTTCAGCCAGCCCGGCAGGTGCTGCCCGGGCGGTCTGCACCACCATGTCGTCGCTGGTCTCGTCCACGATGGTCTCGTCAAAGTCGAAGAAGATGAGGAAGCGCTTGTCGGAGGAGATCTGGGCCGAGTGGGAGGCCATGTTTCTGAACGTCTGGATCGCGGGGGTTCCTCCTCGCCTGGGGGATGGGGTGGGACATTAACAGCAGTTGAAGATAGAGTCCCCCATGACTGACTGTGGCCACACCTGTTACTGTTGCCAAGTGGCATCAAAACACTCCACTCCTGCTCCCCCGCTCTCCAGCATCCCACGCAAGGTGGAGGCTACCAAGGTTGGCCTTCTGGGAAACATTAGTGTATAAATAGACAGGGAGGGGGGGGGGGGGGGGGGGGGGGGGGGTGATGGAGACAGAATCATAGGGAAGGATTTAACATGAGAAATAGACAAAACTACTGAAATAATTTGGATATTATCAGAATACGAAGAGGGCATGGGAAAGACTAGCGAATAACAGCCTGCAGCCTTTTTCAACCTGGAGGAATCAAGAGCAGCATCCAGCAGGCGGGTGGGGTGGGGTGGGGGTGCTGTGCCACATCAACATACCCCAACAACTAGGGGTGACAACTATAAAACTATTGGTGAAATGTGATTATAACATTAACAGGATTATCCCGTTTACAGCCCCAAGGCAACCATGCTCTATGCCCCCCCCCCCCCCCCCATGTGCCCTCCATGGCCTGTTGGTAATCCAGACGTGATGAATAAACACAGTGGCTCCTGTGACCTCTAATTCAAAGGTCAAGCAAGCAAGCAAGCAATCAACCACAAATGACATGAACTGATTAAACCCTATATAGCCTATAAAACAGGCATAGCAGGTTTATAGAGGATGCCTACAGCATATTCCGCTCTGTAACACTATACCTTTAATAGTCGGTGTGTCAGCAGTGGATCTCTGGTCTCAGGCAGCACATTACCCAGATCCCAATCAGGCTTCAAGCTGTAATGCAGCTAAAGAGCATGGGGGGAAAAACGAG
>NW_027283845.1:0-50552 GCF_046629955.1 Centroberyx affinis
TGGACTAACTTAGGGTCCTTGATATCAAACAGGTTGAGAATCACTGGTCTAGGCAGTATATGGTTTAAATCATAGAATAGATATGAACTGTCATCGGTAACACTTTACAATAAGGGTCACTAAGTTAAGGGTTAGTTAATACTTAATAAGCATTAACCAACCCTTAATTAACAGTTAACTCATGTGTAATTTACTAACGGTGTTAATGTTAACTAAGGTATTAATTTATACATTATTTAATAGTTTATAAAGATGACTATTAAATAATGTATAAATTCATACCGTAGTTAACATGAACACCATTAGTTAACTGTTAATTAAGGGTTAGTTAATGCTTATTAAGCATTAACTTAGTGACCCTTATTGTAAAGTGTAACCCTGTCATCCAAAAAAATCAGATATGAGCAGTAATTTGGAAGTTTGAACGGAGTGTGTGTCGAGCAAACACACACGCAAATGCCCGCACACATGGATACACTCATCCATACACACACACACACACACACACACAACAGGATCTATATATATATATCTATCTGTACGTATATATTCACACACACACACACACCCTCCATGCCTCAGGTGTCATCCTCCTGAAGTTAAACAGAGATGTAAACAGCAGCTCGTTAAGCTCATTAGAACAACAGAAGACCAGAGTCCACAGCGGCAGCAGCGTGGATCCGGCTCACAGAGGTCCACCTTGTCCGTCGATAGTCTTTGCGGCGCGTGGGCGTCCGGTTACACAAACCCTCCCCGCTCCGCTCCCTCGCTGAAGGGGATCCGTTTCATAGCTAATCGACAATATTGACAAATATCATATGCTACGAGATCCTAATACGCCGAGCTCCGGTTAACTCTTTGTAAGCTCTCTGTGTGGAATCAAAGAAGAAGGCGGAGGGAGGACAGGTTGTGTGTTTTTATGTGGATACGGAGCTTTGAGAGATAGAGAGATTTCATACTGAGGTCTGAAAAGCATTACTGAAGCCTTATAATAAAAGAATATGTCTAAAATAATTCAAAAACAATCATGAGTCAATGTCTCTACACTACGGAGGAGCCAGTGTTATCTCTTTGCCATCTAAGGCAGTGATTCTCAACCTTTTTCATATCAAGGACCCTACTTTAGTCCACATTAGAGCCACAGACCCCCATTTAGTGAAATTCTGTCTCTCGGACCCAAATCTGACAATATTTTTATTGTCAGATATGATTTTGTCCAGAACTACATGAGAGATAACAGTGAAACTATGATCAAAATTCATTCAAAGTCATTCTTCTGCATTCTCTAATTGTGTTAACTTCTTGTAAATGAAATAATGGTGAAGTTTAACAATTCATCAATTTGCTGCGGACCCCCTGGAATCCCCTCAAGGACACCTGGTGGTCCCCGGACCCCACGTTGAGAACCACTGATCTGAGGACCTAAAATTACCAACTGGTCTTTAAAAAGGACTATAATTCTTACACTGGTGGAGCCCATTTCCAAAATACTATCCATCCATTTGATAAAAAAAAAATCCTCTCTCTCTCTCTCTCTATACATATATATATGTATGTATTAAATATCCTTAAAAAATGGAGGATCCAATCTGTAAAAGCATGAGAATTTTGTCCAATGAGGAATCAAATGTCCTTCTATCCTTTCGGAAGTATCTCGGTTTCATTTTGTGCGATCTGTCACTTTGTTAGAGTAGGTGTCACTGTTCTCTAATGGCGGGTGTCTCCAATAGTTTTACTTTTTTAAAACTATTTCTATTATGCATCACCGACTTGTCAGTACAGTATGTGTGAAGATACCACAACTGACAGTGCGGCTGTGCGTTACCACGTTGACAATAGGGCAGAATCACAGCCACGATATCACAAAAACTGTACTAATGGGCATACAAAAAGGGCTCCACTCCAAGGGGCGCATACATATTTATACCCTTGTCCCCTTTCATGTATTTCTACAAATCTTATCTGGCACATCTCCTCCAGGCCGCTCGCTAGCTGAGCAGCTCTTTGTATTAACAGAGACCTGCTCCGTTCAGGCTCTATTTGCTTCCAGGGAGCCGATACCGTCTCATATCAGCGCACAATTTGACCGCCAACAAAAGGGGATTAGACCTGCGAGTGTGTGACCCGTTTTACATCCGACCTGCTAAATCAGACGACTTGTATTCATATCTCGCCTTTGCCCCGACGCCCACCCCCCCCCCCCCTTCCCTCCTCCCTCTTCCCTCCTCCTCCCTCCTCGTGAAGATAACCTGAGATGAGGATGAAAAAAAAAAAAAGAAAGAAATCACCAAGAAAGAAGAGAGAGAAGCAGCCATGCAGGTCTTGTACGGTACAGTTGGCGCTCGCCTGGGCCCAAAGCAAAGCCAGGTTCTCTGTTTTCCCTCCTAAATCAATAAGGGGGGGGGGGGGGGGGGGGGGGGGGGGGGGGGGGGTCCTCTGGGTGCCCCGGCCAGCCATCTGGACCGAAATCCAGGGGCTCAGGTTGTCCCCGGGGCCACACCCCCACCCCCCTCCCCACTTCCAACCCCGTACGCACGAGGACCTGGCACTAAGTTAATCGTCCTGCCCTCCCCTCCCCTCCCCCCCCCCCCTCTCTCTCTCTTTCCCCTCTTCCCTCTCTCCGTCCCCCCCTTTCCTCCAGCCTTCTGTCCCTCCTCGTACACCTTCCATCTAATCTGGCCGGCTGCGACTCAAATGTCAGGCCACCTGGGACAGGCAGCTGTCGGCCTGCAACGGGAGCCGCCGCGGTGGGGCCCCGGACCCGTCCCAGCATGCACTGCCCATGCCGCGTCGGCTGACATGCTAGAGTCCTGCAAATAAAAACAAATTTCGCCCCCCACAAATTGATGCATTTTGGGTAGGAATGGGATAAACGGGGCGGTTCGGTGGTTGAATACCAGCTGTATAGTTAATAATGACATGATATTAAACTGAATGCAAGTTTCTGATGTTTCTCTGATGGTTTGATTGTAAGTAAAGTTTATCTAGATGCATCTAATGGCCTTATTATCAGCTTGTAATCCATCACAATGCACTTCAAGTAAATTATAACCAAGACATTTCGTTTCCAAATCACCATACAGTACAGTATATCTGTTTTGGTGAACACACTGTAATCTTAAATCCATCATCAGTCATGGCAGCAATCATTTTGTAAAAGCAGGTATCACATTTTCCCAACGATGGATATCTAATTTTGCTGCAAACTATCACAAAAGGCCCCTTTAATGCAGATAAATTGTCCTTTCAGGTGCTAATATGTTTCTTTTCAATGAGGAAAGGTACAAATAAACTATTGAACATGCATTTACTTGTCCAAAACACTATACATCCTTTCAAAAAGTATGTATTTCCCAAATTATATCATTAAATATCTCTAAAATATGGAACAACCTTTATCAAAACAGGGTTATAAATGGATAAAAACAAACATCATAGTTTTAAGATATATGTTAGAGTGTGTGTGTGTGTGTGTGTGTGTGTGTGTGCACGTCACACTACATGTATGAGGTTACATGACGCATTATATTGACTCTAGTTACTGTAAGCCTAATGTAGCTTTTTGTGTACTCCTTGTACTTTTTTGACAGTTTTTTTTTAAAGCCGGTAATTGAACTTTTAATTAAATATATTTTTACCTGAAGCTGATTGTGTTTCACTACATTTTCAATTGCATCCATTATAAAGTACAAACTGTCATCTCTCCATAAGCATTACATCAGAAACTGAACATTAAATCATATTAGCTGAGTTAACATCCATCCAGCTACAGTGTTAGTGTTATTGTAGCTAGTTGAATAGCTAGTAGCAAAAGAAACATCAATGTAATAACGGTATTGAATATTGCGGATGGGCATTTTCAGTTTCGTGTTTTTTATTTACTCACCTAAGTAGATTTTTCCACCATTCAGTGCGTTTGAGTACTTTGTTTTTTTGTACCTTTTCTTGAGTGTAAAGGATGAAGCAGTGCAAAATGGCCATAGGGGAGGTGGGGTTGGGGGGTGTATTGGGTGTTGGGGGAGGCGGGGGGGGGTGGGGGCGGTTGCCGTCGGTAACGGGTTATTCCGGATATGACAGGTTTCACTAATCAATGGCACAAGGAGATATGAAAGAGAATTCTTTCTCTGTGTTGAGAGAGATTAGCGGTGTGCATGCTGGCACACACACACACACACACACACACACAGACACACACACACACACACACACACACACACACACACACACACACACACAAACACAAACACACACACACACACACACACACACACACAGACACACACACACACACACAGACACACACATGCACATGCAAGAGAGCATATAGGAAAAGTAGATGCACACATACAGCTCCTTACATGATTTGTCAGTTTCAACAGCTGCCATTACACTGTAGTTGCCACTGTTATCTTCATCCTCACCATCCTCCTCATCCTCATCCTCCTCATCCTCCTCATCCTCTTCATCGTCATTCAGAAGCTGCAGCGCAGCAGGTTACAACCCGCAGACTGAAGTACAAATTACAGCAGGTACACCAGTCTATCATTTGCCTGTGGAGGAAGGAAGGAGGGCCAGCGAATGAGAGGAGCGATTTTCATCAATACATCGCCAGATAAAGATCCATCTGGATCCATTGAAAGGAGGGAGGGGGGGGTGGGGGAGGGGGAGGGGGGAGGGGGGGGCTTTTGGCATCCATACACGGCCATTGATTGTGCGTCCCATTACCAGTATATGATCCAATCTAAAAAGGGAGAAGAGGAGCGACGCTGGGAGCCGGGCCTTTCTGCTGCCCCGCCATCAAATCACCAAGACATCCCCCTCTTTAATCATTCAGGAACGATTCGGGAAGGAATCCAAACATTAACGCAGAGGGAGAAAAGCCGAGATTTGTTTGGAGGTTGGGGGGGGGGGGGAGAAAAAAAAAAAAAAAGAGAGAGAGAGAGAAGAAAGAAAAGAAAACACACCGACGAGGCTTCCCCCCCTCCCCGCAAATACCCGGTCCGCTCCGTGGGGAAATAGGAGCAGAAAGGTAGCAATCAATATTGAAACACAGAAATTAAGCATTTAAATCGGTAATTAGGGAGCAGGCAGGCAGGTTTTTTCTTTTTTTTTCTTTTTTTTTTTCACACCTGTACGCCGCCGAGGCTGCCAGCGCCGCCGCATCTGTTTCCCTCCACCTGCCAGGCACCTGCTATCGTTTCAATGGCGCTTGATTGCATTCAAACGCCGAAGACTCTTTTAAGCTTCTTAGTGATTTTTTTTTTTTCTCCCTCTCCTCCTCCTCCTCCCTCTCTCCCTCTCTCTCCCTCCTTCCTCGTCTCTCTCCCCCCTGCATTATTTTGTATTTATTTGTATCTGTTCATTCCAATGCAGGTGCCTCGCAGTAATACTCAAGTGTGCCATACATGAGTGATTCTTTTATGCCTCAGTTCCTGCATTTGTCATTTTGGCGAAAGCAAGAGGATTAGGGGGGTTTGGATGTGTACCTCCCTTCTCTCTCTCTTCTCTCTCTCTCTCTCTCTCTCTCTCACACACTTTTAACAACATCCTTCCCGAATAATTTGCATACCAAATTCTTTTTTTTAACCCTACGGTGGTCAGAGAGGACTGTCAAATCCTCTCTCCACGCCGCCGCTCGCTCTGTGTGTGCATCAGACCCGCGACCGACCGGCTGACTTAGTTCCATCACAGTGGATATCGAGAAGAAAAAAAAAAAAAAAAGGTCAAACGTGAAATAGGTTAATACCGAACTATTCTTTTCTTATTCCTTTTTCCCCCTTTGCACTTCTCTCTCGTGTAAAACCATCCGGAGGGAAACAGGGAATATTTGTTACATGTGTTGTCAGGGTTCGGTGGCACCGACTAGACACTACCAACTAGACACTACAGACTAGAGACTAGACACTACAGACTAGAGACTAGAGACTAGACACTAGAGACTACAGACTAGACACTAGAGACTACAGACTACAGACTACAGACTAGACACTAGAGACTACAGACTAGACACTACCAACTAGACACTACAGACTAGAGACTAGACACTAGAGACTACAGACTAGACACTAGAGACTACCAACTAGACACTACAGACTAGAGACTAGACACTAGAGACTACAGACTAGACACTAGAGACTACAGACTACAGACTAGACACTAGAGACTACAGACTAGACACTACCAACTAGACACTACAGACTAGAGACTAGACACTACAGACTACAGACTAGACACTAGAGACTACAGACTAGACACTACCAACTAGACACTACAGACTAGAGACTAGACACTAGAGACTACAGACTAGACACTAGAGACTACCAACTAGACACTACAGACTAGAGACTAGACACTAGAGACTACAGACTAGACACTACCAACTAGACACTACAGACTAGAGACTAGACACTACAGACTAGGGACTAGACACTACAGACTAGAGACTAGACACTACATACTAGAGACTAGACACTAGAGACTACAGACTAGACACTACAGACTAGAGACTAGACACTAGAGACTACAGACTAGACACTACGGACTAGAGACTACAGTAGACACTAGACACTAGAGACTACAGACTAGACATTACAGGCTAGACACTACAGACTAGAGACTAGACACTACATACTAGAGACTAGACACTAGAGACTACAGACTAGACACTACAGACTAGAGACTAGACACTAGAGACTACAGACTAGACACTACGGACTAGAGACTACAGTAGACACTAGACACTAGAGACTACAGACTAGACATTACAGGCTAGACACTAGAGACTAGACACTAGAGACTACAGACTAGAGACTAGACACTAGACACTAGAGACTACAGACTAGACACTAGAGACAAGAGACTAGACACTACCGACTAGACACTACAGACTACAGATTAGACACTACAGTAGAGACTGCAGACTAGAGACTACAGACAATAGACTAGAGACAGTAACAGAACATGTAATTGTAATCCATACATTATGATTGATTTTATTTGATTCATAATGTTTTGATTCATAGTGTTTAGCGAGTCGAGACAAACTCTCTTAGAAGTGGAATTTCATGGAATTTCATGGAATTCAGTTCTGTTTCCTGTCATTCCAGTTCAATTCACATTCTGTTTCCTTACAGCTGGGAGACTTTCACATTCACACTTTAGACACTGCGGGAGCTAAACTGGAGTTTAACATGTAGCCTAGTCTCTATCCAGTCCATGACTGGCTCCAAACCCCCTGGAGGAGAGACTGTGATATTCTGGATGTCAGGTAATGTTGTTGTTTGTTCTCCAAAATGGATGCAAAGCGTTACTAATGAGCTCTTCATTCCTCCAATTCCATTTCGATTTGTGAGATTCAAATGAACCTTCACCACCTGAGTCACCCCTGATCCCCCCCATCCTCTCCCATGACCCCCTCCCCCCTCCCCCTCCACCAGCCAAACAAACTGGAAGGTGAACCAGAGACTTGGCCGCCGGCTGCACCAAATTTCCAGAATTCCCTTACTTTTTTATTTTTTTTCTCTCTCTCTCTCTCTCTCTCCCCCCCCCCTCGGAAACTAATGGGATCATTCTGATTCGGTTACGCAGATTCAACAGTTAGAGAGCCACCATCTGGGTTTCTGTTAACCTGAGTCAGATGTGAGCCCGTCGCCACTGCAAGGTAGAGCAGCTTGGTTAATGATTCTTAATCTTTTCTTTAATTAAATTGTGCAGCCAACCTGAAAAATCTATCTTAATGCAAATGAGGGACTCCTTTTTTTGGCATTTGCTTACCGTAATGCACTAATAAGGTTAATTTAATAAAAATCTGTTCCAGTTTTTAGAGATAATTGTGTGTTTTCTTGATCTATTTCGTACGGAGCGAGGGGGGAAATGTTTGTTTGAGGAAATTGCAAAGGGAGGGAGAAGACCTGCCGTGGATAATAGTATTTGTGTGAACTGAAAATCTATTTTGCTCCACAGCGGTGTGACACTTCATACCGTGGTGACACTTCCAGTTAGGGAATAAAAGGTCTGGGAGCGTGTTGCCTTCGAGGGTCTGGGGGCCGGCATGGAAACTACATCCTCCCAAACGGAGTCAAAAGGTTTCATTTCAGTTTTGGAAGGGGGAGGAGACGCACTCTGGATCAAACTCTGGGCTGCAAATCACACTGATGCATTATGGGTACAGTAGTGGCATAAATGCAATGCTGTTTTACCCAAAACAGTGGCACAAAATTTTGTGACATGAGCATATGTGTGGACACGAATAATGTGAAGATTACATTCCTCCATCACAGCAAAATGGTTATGTGACAATAGCAGAAATTCAACAGCCGTTCAGCACCTGAAAAGGTTATCTGACAGTTAATAATAATAATAATAATAATAAACTTTATTTATATAGCACAATTCATGCATTAAATGCAACACAAAGTGCTTAACATATAAGTATCATTAAAAATAATATTCAGAAATCAAGACAATAAGCAGCATTGCAGTAACTTGTGCACTGTAAAAAATTAAGCAAAAAGCTGTCCAGTGATTTTCTCTTGTCTCCAGACCTATCAGCTTATTTCATGATATTTTCAGTCAAATTCTCTCACTGCACTGGCAGATAATCTGCTGGTTTCAGTAAATTTCACTTGATTCATGCCAATATGACTTCTTCTTTCAAGAAATCATCATAAAGCAATGAAGAAAATCTGGAAACAAGAAACTTTCTCCAAGACAAATTTCACTTTCGCCAAGAAAATGTCCTGAAACAAGTTACATTCTCCTGGAAAAAAAAAAGTCTCATTTGTTGAAACCGGTGAAATTATCTGCCAGTGCAGTGAGCTGATTTCAGTAAAAAAAATCCTAAAATAAGCTTGATAAGACTGGAGACAAGAGAAAATAACTGAACAGGTTTGTCAGTTTTAGCAGTGTGGCAGAAAACGGCTTCACCTGGGTTCAAGATGCTTTAAAATTAACCGGAAAACGACCCGGCGTTGCAGTTAAGATCGACATGAAAGCATCGGTCTAATTTGGCGAAGCGCATGTTTTCTCCAGGTTACCTCGATGAAATATTCAGAAAGCTCATGCTTAAGGTATAGGAGCTAATCTGACGGTGCTAAATTATTTATTTTTACAGCACAACTGATGCCTGTGCAACTGTGCGGCAGGAGCGATCCCTCTGGTGCTAAACGAAGACTCCTCAGTAAACTTGTTTGAATCTACTGAAAATAAACCACACACACACACACACAAAAACACACACACACACACTCATTTCTAATCAGAGATGGAGCCGCCCGCCTGTGTGTTGTTTTGCCAAAGGATACGCAGCGTATTCCTCCTTTAATTATAACGTCGGCCTCTTGACCCCGATATCAAAGCCTTGTTGAGGTACAGCATGGGGAAGAAATGTCTTTTAATGGGGGAAATTATGAAAGGAAACTTGAATACAGCGGTCGGTTCAGGGGCACGGCGAGTGAGGGAAAGCTGTGTGTCGGTGTTTCGGTAGATTCGGGACCCAGGTTCGCTTCTGGGCCCGATCCTGATCAGTTCCAGTAGTTGTTGCAGTTTGGAGTCAGAGGAAAACGCATTTTAATGTCGTCTTACTTCCAAAATTCAACGTATTTCTGGGGCCAGTTGCATAAAACTAGTTTGAGACTAGTCTAAACCTCAGACTGGTTTTATATTCTCAGGCTGGACTAGGCTTAATAAGACTGTCTTAATAAGACTTGTTAGGGCTGGGCAATATATCGATATTATATCGATATCATGATATGAGACTAGATATTGTCTTAGATTTTGGATATGGTAATATCGTGATATGGCATAAGTGTCTTTTCCTGGTTTTAAAAGCTGCATTACAGTAAAGTGATGTCATTTTCTGAACTTACCAGACTGTTCTAGCTGTTCTATTATTTGCCTTTACCCACTTAGTCATTATATGCACATTACTGATGATTATTTAGCGAAAATCTCATTGTGTAAATATTTGTGAAAGCACCAATAATCATCCCTACAATATTGTCGCAATATCGATATTGAGGTATTTGGTCAAAAATATCATATTTGATTTTGTCCATATCGCCCAGCCCTAAGACTTGTTTTGATGTAGGAAAGTTAGCCACCTTCCCCCTGGCTAATCTTGAGTTTAGAACTTTGTTGCTATGGCAACGAGTCGGCCTAACTGTCAGAGTGGGAGGTTTAAATACTGTTGTTGTTTCATACAAGACGGCAAATCTTTGGTTTTTGGAAAGAGCCTGAAGAAGAGAGAGAGTCTTCAGAGACAACCGATTAGAGATCTACAACAATCAAGAAGTAGTAGGAACAGGTACATTTTAAGTGTCTATAGCAAGTTTGACTTAAAGTCAGATTTAAGTCTAAGACCAGGTCTATCTTTATGCAACTGGCCTGTGGTTGAAACACAACGTTGGGGCAGGACGTAACGAGGGGCAGGACCACAGAACTAGATAGAGCGGTCTGTGATATAGTTTTATTAGTTGGAGTTTTTCCAGCAAGTAAAAGTCACATAAATAGAACAGATAGAACAGTTGAGTTTTGACAGTTTGCTAACATGCTAATGTTGACTAGAAGAGCTAGAGAGAGAAGTCCAGTCTGTGATAAAGCTACGTTAGCCTCGTCGCTAACGTTAGCTTCCAGTTGAGTTTTGACAGTTTGCTAACAGACAAGTGGGACATGCCCAGAGTGTGTTGTCACCGTGGCAACAAACACTTAAAATTCCACAATGTAATATAATGTAATGTATAATGAAAGTTATGAGGTTGCAGGTTTTATATGATGGGAGGGGTGGAGAAGGCGGATTGTTCAAAAAACGGATAGTATTTTATTTTATTTTTTTTTATTTCCGCCATGTAAGTAAGTAACCACTAAAAATACACTGTTTTCTAACAAGTAGTGGGATTTTGATATTGCCTAAAAATATGAGAAAATAAATTTTTTTGCAACATTTATTGTTAAAAAGGTGTACGTTATGATATGAGGACTTAACTTGTTCATTGTTGAATAGTAAGTAAGTAAGTAACACTTTATTTATATAGCACTTCAAAACAAGAGCTACAAAGTGCTTTACAACAGGAAATAAAACAAGAGGCAGGTTAAAAAACAAACAAACAAACAAACAAACAAATAAATAAAACAAGGCAAGAGACAATCAAACAAACAGAATCAAAACAGATACATGAAAAAAGGCCAAAAAAAGAAAAAACGGTCTTACTTGGATATTTGCAGTATTGTGCTGGATTCTCATCGTATTTACATTTCTCTTGGCGGTGATCCCTCAGCTGAAGGAACGTTCAGGGAAACCTGGGAACACGAAGGTCCGTGAAGAACGAGTTTACGGCAAGCTCAGGGAAAAAAAAAAAAAAAAAAAAAAAAGTCATTAATTAGATTACATTAACTGCAAAAGGCTTACGAGGGATTAATGTCGAGAGAAACGTGCGCACTCACCAGCAGCAGACTGTACCTGGCTGAGCTTCAGACCTGATTAGCGGCTCGTTGTCTACCTGGCAGTTTGTGAGTAATCTCTCCATTGTGCTGCTGGGAGGAAGAAGGTAGATTTAGACGTCGGAGCGTGTTTCTCAGCTGTCGGGAATAACACACACACACACACACACACACACACACACACACACACACACACACACACTCCTGTCTCTTTTTTTTTTTTCTCCCCTCTCTTTTCATTTTCTTTCCTCCTGTCTCTCCTGTCTCGTACATCTGGCGTGCCCTCTGCTGCTGCTGCCAGGAGGTGTGTGTGTGTGTGTGTGTGTGTGTGTGCGCTACAGTCAAGGTGTGTGTGTGTGTGTGTGTGACACGTCTCCACAGCAGGCCGTAATAGGTGAATCACTGCAGCGTATCCCAGCATCCTCCCTGGTGGCGGCCCGCGCTGCCTGCCTGCCTGCCTGGCTCTGGCTGGCTCTGGCGGCAGGAGGCTCATGTCAGAAGACGCCCGTCGGAGTCGGAGAGTACAGCGTGTCAGAGGCTCGGCGGTGATGTTGCCGGCGGCGGCGGGCGGCGGTGGCGGCGGGCGGCGACAGCTCTCCCGCGGACGTGAAAAAAAGAAGACATCCGTCAACGTCTCCTCGGCCGCGTGATTCCCGCGCTGCTGCTGGGAATAACGGCGAGGCGAGGGCGAAGTCTCGAGTCGAATTGAAAAAAAATCTACAGCGGAGGTAAAGAGGGGAGGGGGGGGGGGTTTCAGCTGAGGGGGATTACAGACAGCAGACCCCCCCCACACACACACACACACCCCCCCTCTCTCCCTCCCGCTCTCTCTTGGAAAGGTAAAAATAATATCATCCCGCACGTCATAAAGTGCAACCCAGCCGATAACTTGACGGGCGCCGATGTCAGACAGCCTCACTAACAAGTCTGACAATTGAAAGTGGAGGTGAGCCTTCTGGGAGACGGAGGGAGGAAGAGGCCTGTTGGCTAAGTGCTTCACCCCCCCCCCCCCCCCAACACACACACACACACACACACACTCCCCTCTTCCTCCCTCCCTCCCTCCTCCTCCTCTTCCTTTAACAGTGAATAAAATTGACTGGCTGCGGCGCGGCGAAGCAAAGGTGCGGAAGCCGGTAGCATCACCTAAGCGGAGGCGCGCTGATCGCACCTTCGCTTAATGAGCTCCTTAGAAGGGTCCAAAATAGCAGACTAACCCCCCCCCACCCCCCCACCCCCCCACGAATCCTTCACCCCCCCCCCCTCTGTGGCTTGTCAGGTGAAGCCTCACTCATTTGCGGCTCCGGCTGTCATCTGGGGGAGTCGAGGAGGGAGGGAGGGAGGGAGGGAGGGAAGGATGTAGAAAAGTTTCCAAATTAAAACGAAGGTAATTAAACGGTGATGTCAGCGTGTCAGGCGCCATGTGTCGCCATGTTTGAGGCCTTTTTCATAATAATAATAATAATAAGACATTTTTATTTCTATAGCGCTCTCTCAATAACACTTTAAAAGCACTTTACAGCGTAAAAACAGCATAAAAGCAGTTTTAAGTATACTTAAAACAGGGAAGCTCTCAATCCAGAAAATAACATCATGAGGTAAAAAAAACAAAACATCTGTGACTTCTTGATTTTATTGTAAATTATGCCACTTTGTTGTATTCCACCATTCAAATGAGTCCAGAATTCAGTGCTGAGCATCATTTCTCAAAGCTCAAGCGCTTCAGTGTCTCATTCCATATTCATGAGCTGCTGTTTGCGATTGGTCAGGAGTTAATTGATGCAAGTTTTGCCACTTAGGGTCAAGAAAATGCTCTTTTTCAAATCAAATCCACTGTTAACTTGCTGTTTCCGCTCCGTAAACAAGTTTCTTTTTGTGGAAGTTTTTTTTTTTTTTAAGCCTTTCGGCGCCCAAGGTATATACGGGCCGGGGGCCTTATCACAAATGTGTCCAGCGTATTTTGTAAATTAACGTCGAATGAGGCGGGCGAGATTTAAAAGTAAAGTCTGGTATCTCCTGAGTAACCTATTATAGGAGAGGAGAGAGAGAGAGAGAGAGAGAGAGAGAGAGAGAGAGAAGGATAGAATTAACTAAAACTACGACCACAGGCGGACAAAAACACATTACCAAAAAATACGTCGTTCGGGTATAACGCATAATTCACAGCCTGTCAATAATTAAACCCGGAATACCTGCTCCCAACACGTGTAATCTTCTTAGGATTATATTGGAGGAGAAACGCTGTGGCGGCTGGTGACAGGTGTTCCTGCATTAGCATCTATTAAAAACAGATTATATGGCAGTTGCTCTCGTTTTGGCGTCCGACTCGCGGGGAAAAAACGCCGCTGCAGTCGCACACCGGAGAAACCGCCTCTGTAATCACGGACCGCCATTATCTAGATTTTTTTTTAAACCTTTATTTATTTATTTATCCGGGGGGGGGGGAAGGTTTGCTGAGCGTGCATTCGTATGATTACACACATTTTACACTTCTGTTGACTGTTGGACGCAGAGAAATTCAAGTTTGTTTGGCATCAGTCTGTGATAGTCAGTGTGTTCCAGGAGTTATTCTGTGATGAAGTGTTGTCGTTTACTTTCCCCTCAGCCTGCCTCCTCTACTTCTATTTCTCCTCCAGTTTTCCTACATTTCCCAGAATGCCTTTCAACAACCCCCAGTTTCTCTCTTTCCCTCAAACTTCCCTTCCCTATATTTTACATAACCATGATAGAGCCGCAGTAATGTTACATTACCTCTATTGTCAGTGCATATTATTTTAAGTTTATATATTAAGCAGACATATATATATATATATATATATATATATATACATAAAAAGGCAGTGGTGGAAGAAGTACTCAGATCTTTGACTGAAGTAAAAGTAGCAATACCACAGTGTGAAAAATACTTTGTTACAAGCAAAAGTCCTGCATTCAAAATCTTACTTCAGTCAAAGTACAAAAGTATTAGCATCAAAACTAACATCAAACTTAAAGTAGCAAAAGTAAAAGTAGTCATTATGCAGAATGGCCCATTTCAGAATCATATATATCATGTTATTGGACTATAATTATTGATGCATTAATGTGTTCATCACTTTAATGTTGCAGCTGGTAAAGGTGGAGCTAATTTTAATTAACTTTATATACTGCTGGGTAGCTTAACCTATAAAAATATATCATAATTTATTAGTTGATTTATAATTTGTGTTAATAATCTAAATCTGCAAAGTAACTAGTAACTAAAGCTGTCAAATAAAGGTAGTGGAGTAAAAAGCACAATATTTCCCTATAAAGTAGCATGAAATGGAAATACTCAAGTAAAGTACAGTACTTGAGTAAATGTACTTAGTTACTTTCCACCACTGTAAAAAGGTAAAGGATGAGGGGAAAAAAACATTATAAGATGTGCAAGGAATCACCAAAAAAGCCTTAAAGCGCAGACAGAAAATAATAATTTCAATAAATTACATATGAATGTTCTATAACAATGGATAACAGTTGATGTTCATTGTTGAATTGATACTGAATTGATACAGTTTGTTGCTTTTAATGATGCTGACCCTGACCAAAAAAAAAAAACATGAAGCTTTTTCTCCCGCTGTGGATTCTTAAATATCTCACTGATACTGATCTGAAAGGGAAAACTGAATCCTGACACACACACACACACACACACACACCCTCCTTAATGGCTGGGCAGGTCACACACACACACACACACACGCACACACACACACTGGTGTAAGGGAAGTGCTAGTGTTCAGCCACAGATGCCACAGTGTCTATAATGAGGCCCGGTAAGAAGAAGCCATAATATCCTTTGCTAATAAGGTATAATCGTCTCATCGTAATCGAGTTACGCGCAATTTAGGAGGGGTCGTCAGGGGTCAGGGGGCGGGGCTTCTGACTCGGGATGCTTTCTGCCGCAGGAGGCCGGTCTGAGAGGCTGAGAGCGAGCACTGTTACAGGACTGGAGTGTGTGTGTGTGTGTGTGTGTGTGTGGGAACGTTATCCCAACCAACATACACACACACACACACACACTCCCAGTCAACAGTCTGGACCCACCTGACTGAATGTTCTGTGTTCTTCATTCTCTTAAAGCCATTTTGATCTAAAGTCTTCTGCTTAAATGCTTGAAATGTGTTTCTTAGTCAAATATAAATAGTGAAGTTGATCCTATGTATGAATTTCTTCATCAGGGTATCCAATTCCGGACAGCATTATGACCAAAAAATCACAATCATATACCAATATATTTCATCCTGTACTGTTTTCACTGAAGTTTCTCATAAATTAACAATCCTCCATCTGTCTTTTTTAAAATTTAATATCGCTTTTACCTTAACTTGGAATTGATTTTCTTCCAGTCCCTGCAAATGGATGATAGCGCACCTATTTCTGAGATTCAAAATTCGTATCCAATTCCGGACGCTTACTGTCGTCCGTGTCGGTGTATTCATATACTCAATATTAACCCTTTATTAACCCTTCCTGTACCTTCACAATGTTACAGATACTTGTAAGAAGTGCAGGCTATGTACTCAAAGCTCTTATTTTTCCATTTATCAGCCAAGACCGATTCTCTACATGAAGTAACTGTCACCCCAAAGTGGGATTTAA
Source organism: Centroberyx affinis (assembly GCF_046629955.1). NCBI lineage: Eukaryota > Metazoa > Chordata > Actinopteri > Beryciformes > Berycidae > Centroberyx > Centroberyx affinis. The sequence continues at coordinate 16,060 of NW_027283845.1, forward strand.
GGCTTCCTGCTTCTTGTTCGTGACTAAGTTCGTAACTTAGTGTTTTATATGCTTTAATGTGTGTAGATATTTATGAAATTCGATACCTAGCTTCTGAAATGTGTATGAATTTACGTCACTTTTCAGTTTTCAGTTTGTCAGCTTTTGGTTGGGAACTCCGTATAAAAATGCTGGTAAACACCGGAAATTATACGAGCGACCGAGTGTCCGGAATTGGATACAATTGCGTTAAATCAAACTTGCTATAGACACTTAAATTTACCTGTTGCTACTACTTCTTGATTGTTGTAGATCTCTAATTGGTTGTTTCTGTCTCTGAAGACTCTCTCTCTTCTTCAGGCTCTTTCCAAAAACCAAAGATTTGCCATCTTGTATGAAACAACTACAGTATTTAAAGTCCTAAACTCAAGATTAGCCAGGGAGAAGGTGGCTATCTTTCCTACATCAAAACAAGTCTTAGGGCTGGGCGATATGGACAAAATCAAATATCACAATATTTTTGACCAAATACCTCGATATCGATATTGCGACAATATTGTAGGGATGACTATTGGTGCTTTCACAAAATCACAAAAATAAGTTCGTAACTTAGTGTTTTATATGCCTAAATGTGTATAGATATTTATGAAATTCGATAGCTAGCTTCTGAAATGTGTCTGAATTTACGTCACTTAGCTTTCGGTTGGGAACTCTGTATAAAAATGCGGAGTGACCGAGTGTCCAGAATTGGATGCAGTTCCGTTAAATATCTTCCCAAAAAACATCTTCCCAAACCTTAATATGAACATTTCCCGTACTTTAACATATTGTGAAAAAACGTCCCGCTCGTTCGGGGTGGATGCTGGACTCCCCCCCTCCCTCCCCCTCCCCCCTGCTGTTGTCAAGTAAAGCAGCTCACCTTATATTGTGCCAGCCATGTTTTCCATGTATGCAGCTCTCCTTGTACCACAGTAATTGCATTCCTGAGCCACACACCCACCCAGCGGTGATTTGACACCGTCTGTTTGATGCACCTTGTATGTGTGCATGTGTGTATGTGTGTGTGTGTATGTGTGTGTGTGTGTGTGTGTGTGTGTGTGTGTGGACGTAAATGTGTTTGCGGAGCCTGGAACGTATTATATCCTCTGCGAGCCGAACCTGCCTGCGATTGTACTAATAAAGGCCAAGTTCCTCGGCTCAGCCTCGCCGGTAGACAGCACCAATTACACAAAACGACTGGAACGCGAAGGGGCCGCCTCCCTCCGCCTGGCTGACACCCGCTTTGAACTTCCCCCGACTTCAAAAGGTATTCGCCGAGTGATTACCGGGTAACAGACTAGGGGGGGAAAAAAAAAAGAGGGGGGAAGAGAGAGAGAGAGAGAGAGAGAATATTCTTCAAATCACCTATATCCAAACATTGACATTTTGATGCCTTTGAAAAAAAACACGTGCGCCTTTGCCTGAAAACCTGCAGATACAGGACGGCAACAAAGTGGGGCCATTATGAAAGTCGATAAGAAGCCTTGGTGTTAAAGCACCGGCGTGATAGACAAGGTGAGCCGCGGAGAATCATCAATATTCAAATGGAAAAAAAAGGGAAGAAAAAAAAAATTTCCACCTTAACAAGTCGTTTAGTCCGCCGGTGCTCAACGTGGGGTCCGGGGGACCACCGGAGGGGTCCTCGAGGGGGTTCCAGGGGGTCCCCCAGCAAAACTGATGAATTGTTAAACTTCAGTGTTAGTTAATACAATTAGAGAATGTAGAAGAACGACTGTTTTGATCATAGTTTCTCTGTTATCTCTCTACCTACAATACAGATAGTCATGGGATTCTGGACAAAATCATATCTAAGAATAAAAATATTCTCTATTCTGGGGGTCTGTGGCTCTAATGTGGACTAAATTAGGGTCCTTGATATGACAAAGGTTGAGAATCACTGATTTAGTCTATTATTGAGTCCTAAAATCCTAATTTTCTTAAAACAGGTAAAGAAAACTGCAAATAGGGTTTCCAATGCAAATCAACTTGTTAGATTTGATTTGATTTATTTGACATATCAAAAACAAATACATATAAAATGTCATACACTGCGACAAATACATATTCATTTAAAATAATATTTCCGCTGTGGTCCTCTTTCAAGGCAGACAAAGATAGCAAGACAAGTCACAGATGACTCTGCACCGTACATACAGTATACTCCTACTCACACTCGTACCTACATACCTACACCCATATACATTTCTAAGTCACTCTTTAATTTTGGTCAAATAACCATTCCCCACATTCACGTTTAAATCTATGACAAGACTGACTTTTATCTCAACTGGAAGCCTATTCCACTCTACAAAAAGGTATTTTGCCCAAATCTACATGGCACAATATCTGTGGCCCTGAGAGTCCCTAACCAGCATGAAATAATTATTTAAATACCTCGGCCCATTACCTTGCAGGATCTTATGTGTTCGTCTCAACCGTAACATGTTCTTGTGTGAAGAATTTAGTAGAATCAAAAGTCATTTTCTCTCTTATTCTGACTGGTTTCAACAGACTGACACTCATTTCTAGAAAACTCCTGAAACAAGTGAAGCTGCATTGGAGACAAGTGGAGTTATCTCTCCTCACTGCAGAATGTTTCTCTCGCTCTATAAGATTTGAAGGCTGCACTGCAAAAAAACGACCATCTTAACGAGTCGTTTAGTCTCATATTCAGCCTTCAAATCGTATTGTTCTTAAACCAAGAGAAACATCCTGCCAGTGAGGAGAGATAACTCCACTTGTTTCCACTGCAGCTTCACTTCTTTCATGAATTTTCTAGAAATGAGTGTCAGTCTGTTGAAACAAGTCAGAATAAGGCAAAATCACTGCACTACTATCAAGAAAGTGATGCTTGATTCTACAAAATTCTTGAAACAAGTCGATTTGCATTGGAAACAAGTGAAATGATCAAACCCCATTGGCAGATTTTTTTCACTTACTTTAAGAAAATTACGATTTTAGGATTCAATAATAGACTGAATGACTGGTTAAGATGGAGTTTTTTTTCACAGTAGATTCAGTGCAGGTTTGAATTAGCGCCGTTTGTGTGTGTGTGTGTGTGTGTGTTTCCGCGGCGTCTCGCACACACACACCGAGGGAGTCGGCGGTCTGGTGGAGTCTGAGTGGGAGAGCGGCGTGCTGAGACGGCCCATCAATCAGCCCGTCGAAACACCTTTCTCCCCCCCCCCCCACCTCCTGTAAGTGCTCAGCGAGCCGCAGCGGCCGCCAGGAGTCCAGCAGGACGCCACCGGGGTGAGGATTCAGCAAACCTATTTTTTCCTTTTAATTTGAGCAATTGCTGCGAGTATTGATTGAGCGAGAGCACAATGCAGTTACAGGAGGAGAGGAGGTGGAGAGGGAGGGGAGGGGAGGGGAGGTGGGGAGGGGAGGGAGTGCCGTTAATGTAGCTCCGACAGGGGAATCAAACGCTCCCTCTTGTTTTAAGCGCTCCTCCGCCCCGGCTGCGCGGGGCAGCGGTGCCGAGCGGGTCGATAGCGCTGATTAAACGGCACATATCCCGGTCATCAATATTATACACACTCTATTTGCGGGACGCCGATTGTCCGAGTCACACTGCTGCTGGAGTGGAGAGATACAGCGGCTAGAAATCACAGCTACAGATCCCAGATTACATCATAGGCCCAGAATGACAGAAGCAGCACAACACACTGCGAAAAAAAACAAACATCTGAACAAGTCATTTAGCCTGTTATTGAGGCCTAAAATCATAATTTTCTTAAAATAAATGAAGAAATCTGCCAGTGAGATTTGATAATTTCACTTGTTTCTAATGCAAATCGACTTGTTTGAAGAATTCAGTAGAATCAAGAGTCATTTTCTTGACAGCAGTGCAGTGATCTGCCTTATTCTGACTGGTTTCAACAGACTGACACTCATTTCTTAGAAAAACTCCTGAAACAAGTGAAGCTGCATTGGAGACAAGTGGAGTTATCTCTCCTCACTGCTGAATGTTTCTCTCGTTCTATAAGATCTGAAGGCTGCACTGCAAAAAAACGACCATCTGAACGAGTCGTTTAGTCTCACATTCAGCCTTCGAATCTTATTGTTCTTAAACCAAGAGTCATGTCTCCTCACTGCAGAATGTTCCTCTTGGTTTAAGAACAATCAGATCTGAAGGCTGAATATGAGACTAACTGGATATGATGCATTCATACCAGAAGCTTCTCACTCTTTCACAACCGACGTTTTATTTCGAATGTCTGATGCGACGCGTTACAGCCGAAGATGCATGTATGCAGACGGCACCGCTACACTTCAGCAAGTGTAAACACCAACCTATCCCACACACACACACACACACACACAGAGAGAGAGAGAGAGAGAGAGAGAGAGAGTGTCCTGGACAGTCGATAGCACTACTGCATGATAATCGATTGCCATTTGTAACAGCGGGGTAGGCAGAGGGGTCCGATCAGCGCAAATTATTGTCACCGCATGCTGTCGTGCTGTGCAGCCAGCCGGCCGGCATAGCGGAGCAAGATAAATGACAAAAGAGTCGCGGGAGCAAGATAGCAGTTAGTCATACCTGGTAGTGCGGGGGCCGCGGCGGGGGGGGGAGGGGGGGGGTACATCAATACGACAGGAGGGAGGGAGGGAGGAAGGGAGGGAGGGGGGATTAAGGGAAGAGCCTGGGTCAAATTAATCAGCTGACAGATTTCACAACGTTCAGAGAGCGTGTTCTGCCTCTGCCTGTTTGGTTTTCTTTCTCTCTCTCTCTCTCTCTGTCCCTCTCTCTCTCTTTCTTTTCTGTGTGTGTGTGTGTGTGTGTGTGTGTGTGTGTGCGTGTGTGTGTGTCTGTGTGTGTGTCGGCCACGCACACTCACAACAGATACACAAACACACACTTTGGGAGAATTTGCACTTCTGGCTCTTGCTCTTTTGATCTTGCTATTTCGGTCTGTGTGTGTGTGTGTGTGTGTGTGGTGTGTGTGTGTGTGTGTGTGTGTGTGTGTGTGTGCGTGTGTGTGTGTGTGGTGTGTGTTACAAAGATACACACAAACACACGTATACACACACATTTGCAATCTCTATTTTTAGCTTTTGACATATATTCTACTTACCGTATACTACATACACTTGTGTATTACTTATTCATACTACCTCAAAACGAGACCTATCCCCTAATTTCTACATTTTAAATGATTTATATACTACTTATTTGAGATTTTTGTGATTTTATTTTTGATTTATGTTTATTGGAGTCAAATTCTATTTATAGGAGTCAAATTCCTTGTATGTGCAAACGTACTTGGCCAATAAAATTGATTCTGAACCTGATTTTGCCCATTCAATAATTCTCACTTGTGCATAATTCTTTACCAAGCACTTATATATGCATATACTGTATATTGTACATATACAGAATGTTCTAGGGACACAGGGATATTTGTTAAACTGTTGTCATGGTTATAGGGTTTGACCTTTGCCCTCCTTAATTGAGATGCAATGTGATGTATCGAGGAATTTAAACTCATTCTGTGCTGCACTCGTTGCAAGCCGCTCCCGATAAAAAGCCTGAAATGTAAACATGTAACGTATTAATCTGAAAAGCGCCGCGTGTGTTAACAACAACACACAGAGAAAACAATCAGATCCCTTCATATAACGAGTCAAAACAAGCAAAGAGCAACGATCGCCGCGGCGACGGAGGCGACCGCGTCTCCAGAAGTCAGCGGCGTCGCATCAAGCAGCAACATCGATTTCAAAAAGGGGAAACGGAAGGCTCCCATTGATCGGAGATGCTCGGGGTCTTATTAAACAACTGTGACCGTCCCTAAAGCAAACGTCGGGGACAACTTACCTAACATCTGACTAGACTCCATTGATTTTTTCTCCTCGCTGGGTCGTGTTTGCATGTCCCCCGCACCGCTCGCCGACGCTGATGCGGAGCGGCGTCCGTACCCCGGCTGTAATTTGTGATCGGCGATCAGACGTTCCCGCGGCCCCGGGTCAATACCGGATCCTGCGCGGGAGCCGGCTAATAGGAATAAACATTTCACCTTTGTCTAAACAATCGAGTCGCGCGAATTCCCCCGCGGCGCGGCGGGGTCAATGGGTGACGCCGCCGGGTAACGGGGCCCCGCTTTTAAATGGCTCCCGTACAGAAAAGACCATTGCAAATCAATGGGGAGTCATTTTTACGGGGGAGGCGGTGTCGGCCGAGGTAACTCAGGTGCAGCTTTAATTGTTGCGGGTGGAATACTCTTAAGCAAGAGCCGCGGAAATCTATGAAGTGTGGTGTGTGTGTGTGTGTGTGTCTCTGTGTGTGTGTGTGTGTGTGTTTGCAGCTCTGCTCTACAGTGGAAGGAAACAGTGAAGTCACTGCAGAGAATACACTGGTGCCTATGAAAACAAATGACTGCCTGCTGGTCATGTTTAATGTTCTTGCAAAGCTGAGGCAAACTTCTAACTTGAATTTTTTTTTAAATAAAGCTACTATCATTTTTTGTTTAGCTGACATTCTTTTCCAGAGTGACGTTCAAGGAGAAGAGCTCAAGATGCAAAACATTCACTTTAAACAACAGAGATCAAATAAAAAAATAATAATATGCTGTTTAGGCCAATATCCACCTGCAGTAACAGTAGAACTACTTTCATTTAAGGCATTTTTATCAGATGCTCTTATCCAGAGCAACTTTCCAGACCTATCAAGCTTACTTCATGATATTTTTAGTCAAATTCTCTCACTGCACTGGCAGATAATCTGCTGGTTTCAGTAAATTTCACTTGATTCATGCCAATATGACTTCTACTTTCAAGAAATCATCAGAAAACAATGAAGAAAATCTGGAAACAAGAAACTTTCTCCAAGACAATTTCACGAAAAGAAAATGTCCTGAAAAAAGTTACATTCTCCTGGAAAAAAAAGTCACATTTGTTGAAAACGGTGAAATTATCTGCCAGTGCAGTGAGATGATTTCACTAAAAAAATCCTAAAATAAGTGTGGTGAGTCTGGAGAGGAAATAACTTAAATTTGGCGATTTTTGCAGTGTAGACCAGAGAAATGATTCCAGTCCAGCTGCAAACCCTCCTAAAACCTCATCAGTCTGGGTTTCAGTGGAGAGTTTAGTGTCCCATGATGCTCTAAATGCCGTTTCACTTTATTTCACTAAACAAAAATCCTAAAATGAGCTTGATGAGTCTGGAGACAAGATGAAACAACTAGGATCTGACCAACCGGCGGACTTCGGCTCCTTTCAAGATACTTCAAGAAAAGTCCAAGATCCGAGCAAAAGTCTCAGAAACCGGGTCTGCCTGCTTAGAAAAAACCTCCACATTTCTACTCTTTCTGGTGTGATTTTTTTCCCCAAAACACTTTTTTCAGAGTGTGTGAGGTGGGAAGAGAAGTAGAGAAAGTGGGCGAGAGAAACCAGCGAGAAAGCAAAAAAGGGGGAGCCGGAGCCAGCTTCACTCGGGGAGCGTATTTCATCCGAGGGCCAAAGAGTCAGCGGAGAGTGAAATGACTGTTTGACTCTATTCCATCCTTTCCCTCTCAAGTCAAACAAAGCACGGTGACTCCCAGCCAACTGTGAGGCATTGTATAATCGCCATGTAGCTCTTAAGAGGCCGGGGAGGGGAAATCGTTGCGGAAGTGTCGGAGAGTCGCCGTGCGTCCAGAGAGGCGCGGCGGGAGGCAAATTGAGCCGCTAGAGTAGAGTAGAGTAGAGTAGAGTAGAGGCGGACTGGAGGGGGGGTTCTATTATCCCGGACTACTGCAAGAATGGTGGGAATAGAGTCAAGTCGGGGGTTATTTATGAGACAGTTCAGGTCACGAGGTGCAGTAAGAGAGCAACAAATGTCGTAAATACAGGAAAATAAGAGGTACGAAGAAGGTTATTGAGTCCTAAAATCATAATTTTTTTTAAAATAAGTGAAGAAATCTGCCAGTCAGGTTTGATAATTTCACTTGTTTCCAATGCAAATCAACTTGTTTGAAGAATTTAGTAGAATCAAGAGTCATTTTCTTGACAGCAGTGCAGTGAAAATCTCCACCTTAACAAGTCGTTTAGTCTGGTGGTGCTCAACGTGGGGTCCGGGGACCACTGGGGGGGTCCTTGAGGGGCTTCCAGCAAATTGATGAATTGTTAAACTTCAGCATTAGTTAATACAATTAGAGAATGTAGAGGAATGACTGTTTTGATCATAGTTTTTCTGTTATCTCTCTACCTACAATACAGATAGTCATGGGATTCTGGACAAAATCATATCTGACAATAAATATATTCTCTATTCTGGGGGTCTGTGGCTCTAATGTGGATTAAATTAGGGTCCTTGATTTGACAAAGGTTGAGAATCACTGATTTAGTCTATTATTGAGGCCTAAAATCCTAATTTTCTTAAAACAGGTAAAGAAAACTGCAAAAAGGTTTGATAATTTCACTTGTTTCCAATGCAAATCGACTTGTTTGAAGAATTTAGTAGAATCAAGAGTCATTTTCTTGACAGCAGTGCAGTGATCTGCCTTATTCTGACTGGTTTCAACAGACTGACACTCATTTCTAGAAAACTCCTGAAACAAGTGAAGCTGCATTGGAGACAAGTGGAGTTATCTCTCCTCACTGCAGGATGTTTCTCTAGGTTTAAGAACAATAAGATCTGAAGGCTGAATAGGAGACTAGATGACTTGTTAAGATGGACATCACTCGCACTAGTATGAAGGATAATGATATATTCAGTGGCAGAGGAATTGGATAAACTGTGACCCCATAATCCAATGTATTTCAATGGTATCTAGTCTAATAAATGAGCCGTTTTGTTTAATACGCAGAGAAAGAGTAAACTGATGGAAGCTGGTGATTTGCTCTCAAAGGTGATATTCATGAAGTTTGAACATGTAGGTTTTTGTTCCACTTTAAATTACGTTGAAGAGCGAACTGGATGGCAATTTCCAGCCATCATAGCATCTTGAATGCCCAGTATTCGACAGTATTAGCAAGTTTGAAAGTGTGTAAATGTATGAATGTGAAACAAGAGTATCAATATCTTTAAATTTGACCATTTTCATGTCAAAAAATACAAAAATTCAGTGTTTTCTTCTCATCAGGGTGGAAAAGCCTCTGAAACCATCATGGGACACTAAAACTCTCCACTAAAATCCATGCAAAACAAATGAAATAATTATTTTAGGGTTTCAGTGGAATTTGTGCGTGAAGTTACAGAGAGAAACACTCGTAGCAGCTCAAACTCTATATTTGAAATCGATGAGGGAATCTGAATTGAATCTGAACTCTATAAAGTTTACAATGAATGTATTTATGAGATTTTAGTGTCTAGTGTTACTGAACGTCTCCAAATGACATTTAAGAGTCTTCCGACCGTCCGAAAAGCATTTCAGTTTTTTTTCCACCTGCATCAAACAAGCTGAGAGGCAATTTCCTTCTCCGCTTCCTCGTCCTCATCCATCCGCGGCTGAGAAAGGTCACGCAAACGTTTTACAACCTGGACAATTAAGGTTCAAGTCCTTCTCCTGTCTGGTCGACCACCTGGTTCAAACGCTTTATTAGCCTTGACACTAACACCGTCAGATCATTTTGTAGCGGAGATGACTCTATCCGCGGCTGAAGTGCCGATTTTAAATAACCCCCGTCTGGTCGAACGTGCCCGCGGGGGCGATCAAAGGTCACTGCAAAGGCTTTGTTTGATGTCCAACCCGCGGCCCGTTAAGGTCTCGCGGCCACAAGTGATTCGGTAAAAAACGGGCGCCGGCTCAAAGGGCAAAGGGATCGACATGAATACGCTTTATGATGAGCGGCGAATACATTTTTAATCCGCGCCGGTAACCGCATCGCCAATTAGCAGATGAAAATTCATCAGCGGGGGCCGCCGGTCCGCCGAGCGGAGAGACGGACGCGCCGCCATCGCTCTTCTTCGATGGCCGGTGACCAGAAAGTGCACGGTCGCTGCCACGGCAACGGAGGTCTGGGAAAGTGCACGGGTGGACTGTGGCAAAAAAAACAAAACAGGAGAGGGAAATAAAGTGTCCTCACTGTAGCTCATTAAGCTCCGCTAATTTCATACTCAAAATGAGATGTCCAACTCATGAATCATAATATCTCAAACATTAACATATAAAAACTGTGGTTTCAGCACTGTAAAAAAAAAAAGCAATCAAAACCTATGAGCATGCATGGAGCTGTAAATAAAAGTTCAAAAACCTGCTGCAATATGCAGAGTTTCTGTTAGAAGATGGATGATTAAGAATAAACGCCACAATCACAGAAGATACTTCCAAAATGTCACATGTCCACTTTGGAATTAAATCATGTAAACGCAACCTGGCATTCTGGGTAAATACTGTGTTTACAATGTGGAATGTCATAATCTGGTGTGACTGAGTGGCATTAATGCAACCACCTGGTTACTTATGTGTACTTACAAGTCAGTCTCAAGTCTTGAGGCACAAGTCTCAAGTCAAGTTTCAAGTCTAAATGTAGATTACCAAGTCAAGTCCAAGTCATTAATGTCAAGTCCCAAGTCTAAATGTGGTGTTCTACATTTAGACTTGGGACTTGACATTAATGAGTCAAGTCCAAGTCAAGTCCATGTCATTAATGTCAAGTCTCAAGTCTAAATGTAGATTATCAAGTCAAGTCCAAGTCAAATCCATGTCATTAATGTTAAGTCCCAAGTCTAAATGTAGAACACCAAGGCAAGTTCATGTCATTAATGTCAAGTCCCAAGTCTAAATATAGATTACCAAGTGAAGTCCAAGTGAAGTCCATGTCATTAATGTCAAGTCTCAAGTCTAAATGTAGAACAGCAAGTCAAGTCCATGTCATTAATGTCAAGTCTCAAGTCTAAATGTAGAACAGCAAGTCAAGTCTAAGTCATTAATGTCAAGTCTCAAGTCTAAATGTAGAACATCAAGTCAAGTCCATGTCAAGTCCATGTCATTAAAGTCAGGTCCCAAGTCTAAATGTAGAACACCAAGTCAAGTCAGAATTTAAATTCAGTCGTCTGCTGGAACAAATCTCATCACTTTCAATCTAAGTCATTTACACAAACACAAGATCTCAAGTCAAGACTTTAGAAACCTTTTCAAGTCATCAGAGTACAAGTCAGAGTCGAGTCCCAAGTCACCAGAACCCAAGTCAAAGTCCAGTCTCAAGTCTTCTCTTCATGGAACAAATCAAGTCGCGAGCAGTTAAAACTGTCAAGTCCAAGTCATGTGACTCGAGTCCCGACCTCTGTGTTTTTCAGAGAACTGTAGGTATGTGTTTTGTCCTTCATAGCTTGCTGTACCTCTTCAGCTCACCACACTTTAGGAAAACAACATTCCTCAGAAGGTTAATTACAGTCTTGGCCGCTGTATGTTTACTGGAATCCCCATGAGACGGCTAACGGCTCCATCCAAGCTAATTTCAGTGTGTGGATCACTGGGCGAAAACCACATCATCTTGTTGTGTTTGAGAGAGATGAAAGAATTACAGCCAAGAGGAAGTTTTGAAAATTATAAAGAGTATGGTGCAAAGATGTGGTCAGCTGCAGACAAGGCAGAAACTGAAGGGTGGAATTAGCTTGTCCTTATGTATCTATTTAAGAGATGAAGACAGATCTTTAAGATGTGAGCCAGCTGGTGGGTTCCCTGTGTGACTCAGTGGGTAGGGCAAGGCACTAACACTAACACCAGGGTTAGGGGTTCAATGCCCCATGGCAGAGGCATCCCAGAGCCCCCTGGCGGCCATGTTGGCAGACCGACTTGCTGCTGTCAACAATGCAAACACCTCAGTCGACTTCTGTGTGCTTGGCTGTTCCAGTAAGGCAGGAAATATGGAAGAAATCATGTTATAGACTTCCAAAAAATTGTCACTGATCAAAGACAAAAAAAACAAACAATTGTCAGAAAAAAAGACGAAGCAATTAATCACAAAGACGTCAAGCAGAAGGCGATCAGTACAGTCTGCTCAGATCAGTTCACATCTGCTGAGTCTGCTGAGAGTGAATTCTAACTATATAACTACACTGAACAAAAATATAAATGCAACATATAAAGTTTTGGTCCCATGTTTCATTAGCTAAAATAAAATATCCCATAATTTTTCCACATAAAACGCTTATTTCTCTCAAATTTTGCACACAGATTTGTTTACATTCCTGTTAGTGAGCATTTCTCCTATGGCCAGGAATTATTTTCTTAAGTAAAAACCATGAATGATCGCTAGCATACACAACATCATCTGCTGCTTAGCAATGCAAAGGAACCGTTACTGGTTTGTTCACGCAGCTGTTGATTGGAGTCATTCCTATGTTCCGAGGGTCCTATGTTCCCTAGATTTATATGGCACATAATGGGAACATGACAAAGGGTCCTATGTTCCCAGGGTCCTATGTTCCCCAGTTCTACATATGTGCTCTCCCAGGGTCCTATGTTCCCAGGGTCCTATGTTCCCCAGATTTATATGGCACATAATGGGAACATGACAAAGGGTCCTATGTTCCCAGGGTCCTATGTTCTCTGGGTCCTATGTTCCCAGGGTCCTATGTTCCCAAGGTCCTATGTTACCAGGGTCCTATGTTCCCCAGCTCTATATAGCACATAATGGGAACCTGAAAAAGATGTTCCCCAGCTCTGTATTCGCTTAATATGGTTAGTTAGGGTTAGGGTTAGGGTTAAACATAGGACCCTGGGAACATAGGACCTTGGGAACATAGGACCTTGGGAACATAGGACCCTGGGAACAGGATCTTGGGAACATAGATACGCTCCCCTGTTGATTTACCTAGCATAACCTGTTCGATAGATAACCAAGTCTAAGGCTTTAGCACGACTGTAATGTTGCTTCCTTAGACTTTGATTGAACAATTGTTATTTTTTCTTAGATAACATTAATTCTTATTTTAAAGAAAGTAAAAGGCAAACTGAAATGGGAGTCATAAAATCACTTACATTTAGTATGTTTGCATGCACAAATGGATTTCTTTAATAATCGGTCTAAAGTCACTCCACTGCACTGTTGTTTGCTATAGGTTCCCACACTCACTTAAACATCAAATTCAAAAACTTTTCACTATCTTGTTTGGTGACATGACATTGGTCACAATTAGACATAATGGAGGCCTCATTTTTTACTCATGATCTTGTAAACTCAATAACGCATGGTGAAGTCCTTCATTTTAAAACTGCTCTTGTATGAATACAAATCTCCATCAGATGGTTTTCCTCAGGATGTGAACTGTTGATCTTAGGACATAGAGAGGAATGATGAATTTGGAGCTACATTTTAATAAAAAAAAAAAAAAAAACTTTCTGTTTATAAATACAATCTGGGTTACGGCGACTGGTGACCTTTAACATGCACATGTTTCAAAAAGCCGAAAGTAAACTAAATATTTCTAGGCTCTTTATTAGGGCATTTACATGGCCCATAGTCATATTTTTTTCTGATAATCATTTGTTACACCGATTAAGAGAATCGGATAAAGACATGTACAATGGATTTTTTTGGACAGTCATCTTTCTCCATAAAGAGCTGTCAACTCTGCAACACATTACCAACAGAAATCAAATTAATTCCAGATATAAAATCTTTTACAACAAAGGTTAAGTGCTGGCTAAAAGCAAACCAGAGCTGTACTCATTTTTAGCTAACTGTACTCTAAATTACTATTGGTGTATGGTGTATGTGTGTTGGTGTATTGTGGTATGTGTATTTTATTGTATTTCCATATCTGTAGTGTATTGTGGTTTTATGATACTGAAAGCTGTATATTTTAATTACTCTGAACATGTAAAAGCCCAACTAGAGTTGAAAATTAGCAATAGCTATAAACTCTGGGTGCAGCACATCAGTTTCATGCTCTGTATAAGAACTATGTTAAATTGCATCGTCCCTATCAAATAAATTCATAACAATTTCAATAGCTTGAGTATTGCCTGTAATAGGGTTGAAAGATCACTCAGAGACAAAATGTGGCTACAATTACAAAGAAATGCAGAATAAGGTGCTAATAAGTGGTTTGTAATGACTAATAGTGAACTAATACACTACTAATATGCATGTTAATAAGCAACTTAGTGATAGTTAATATGTGTTCCCTGATTTAAGGTAAGTAACTAAGTAAATTAACTGATTATTTCTGCCCACAGTGCTTGTATCCGTGCAGCAGAAGCAGGAGCAGAGGCATCCTCTCAGCCGCCTCCCTCTCAGCACCTGTGCGTTTGCGGGGCAGATGACTCCAGATTGGATTGATGCACTCGAGTCGTTTCGGTGCGGAGAAGGTAATGTGAGGACAAACAGTTAAACACACTGATTCATCTCCAGCCGAGCGCGCTGGCACACGCAGCTGTGCCGTCCGGCGAGCTTATGGCGTCGTCATCATAGTTCAATTATGAAAAGAAACATATTAAGAAATGTAAATTGTGTTAAATTGGAAAAAGCGCCCGAGGATTGTATCCTGGGGGCCGGTTTGATTTTTTATTTCATGTTTTTTTTTTTTTCAGTCAAAGTCTGCATCGTTAAATATGTGTACTGGTTTTATAATTGCTACAGGATGAAGTTTCTGGAAAGGTGGATTCAGTTATGTTTGTTTCTGAGTATGTGAAATAGAAATAAAACAACAAAATCCACAATCACCCTATGTTAAACATATCCGGTTGTGCTAATGAAGTCATTATTGAAGGTAATTAATGCATTAGTTGGCAAATACTCGTAAGTGAACATACTTGTCTACATGTAACACATGGATGGTGTTAATATGAACTCTGTATCTTAAAGCATTAAGGAGTAGATCAATTTTGCCTCATTAATATGCAGATTTATGCAGCAAGGTGCTCCAAAATCTAATGAGATCATATAGTCTTTGTACCATGGCGGCAGGACATAATAAATATCTATCAATAACATTTGGTTTGGAAAGATTTTATCACTTTCTGTGCTGATTTGAGGAACGTTTCATTGAAAAAGTTGAAAAATAAGTCGCAATCTATCGTTTTGGTTTGCAGTTTCTGTTCAGATTCAATGTATATTTCAGTGAGAGAGAGAGAGAGAGAGAGAGAGAGAGAGAGAGAGAGAATGCAATGTGAGAGAGACACAAAATAAAAATGAGTGTGACGGTCGTCTCTGGTTTTGGTTTGCAATGAAAATGCAGAAAATTCAATAAATATCACTTTCTGTACAGATTCAAAGTACATTTAAGTGAAAAAAGACTAAGAAAGAGAAAGAGGGGAAACAAGAATGAAAGGAAGAGAGAGACAAATAAAAAAAAAGTATGAATCTCATGTATGCGTTTGGCAGACAAAATATTTCATCACTCAGTTTAAATACTGTGATACATTTCAAGGAATAAGACCGAAGAAGAGAGGCGAAGAAAGCATGAGAGAAAGGGAATAGAGAGAACAGAGAGATGAAAAAAATAAAGTATAACTGTCATGTATGGTTTTAGTTGCAGTAAAAAGGCAGGTAGGAAATACAGCATTTTCTGTTATGATAAGCATGAATATACCATGAAGAAAGGGGGAGAAGTCAAGAGAGAAAGAGAATGGGATGAAGACAGAGGTGAAAAATATACAGTACTGTGCAAAAGCCTTAGGCACCCTAGATTTTTCATATACATTTCTTAGAAGTCTTAGATGTTTATTTGTTTTCTGCATTAGTGTGTCAGTAGACTGCTGTTTATTGTACATTTTTGATATTCAGAAACTTTTCATTTCATTCGTTTTGAAAGCATCTTCGCTTTATGGATATCTTTGACATATGCCTAAGACTTTTGCACAGTACTGTATATAAATATCACTTTCTGTACAGATTCGATGTACATTTCAATGAAAAAGACTAAGAACAGAGAGACGATAAACGACAAATAAGCCGTTTCGGTTTTGCACTAAAAAGGCAGATGGGCAAAATATTATATCACTTTCTTTACAGATTTCATGCACGTTTGAGTGAAAAAGACCAAAAGAGAGAGAGAGAGAAAGATAACGAGAAGAGATGGAAGACAGAGACAAGAGCGAGAGAGTACGAAAAAGAGAGAGAGAGAGAGAGACAGAAAGCGGACCATAGACCTGTTGGCCTGGTTTCGACCTGATAACCCCCTCCACCCTTCCTCCACCCTCCCCCCCTCCTTCACTAATCACAGCCATGTTCTGCAGTCGGAGGTGAGGTGAGCAGGAAGATTGGGCCTCTGATACGGCGGCGGCGGCGGCGGCGTGGGGCTTCATAAATCAAGCGCTCCCGCAGATTCTCTCATTCACGTATCGCTCCGTCTGGCTGCTCGCTACAAGCTGTAATTACACACGGCCTAGCTGTTGTACGGAGCTGAGGAATGAGCTACAACATAACGCACAATAAACCCTGTCATATAAAAAATGGTGTAAAATAACTGGATCAACACTCCGTTTTATGGTCTCCTAGTAAAATGACACTCAAACGTGCAAAGAAAAGAAGTAGCAGAACTCCCACGGCTGTGGAGGGAAGGAGAGAGAGAGAGAGAGAGAGAGACAGAGAGAGAGAGAAAGAGAGGGGGGCTTCCCAACTCACATGTGATGTTAATGTGTTTTCTCTTATCTGTGTTCCTGAGGTGCATTTGGATACATGCAATCCACATTTTAGGCATTTACATATAATATGGAGTTATGTTTCCGTCACAAGAAATCGTACGGAAACCAAAGATTGTGAAATGGTTCAATCGTAAAAAAAAAAAAAAAAAAAAAAATAATCTGAAAACCCAAAGTCAGTTCTGCAAATCTATAAACAGGATTGCAACTCCTGTTGTGTAAATGCAAGTTTTGGCGGATATATTTCAGCCAAAAGAGAAACGTAAATCGTAAGGCGCTTTAATCCCCCGCCGAGGAAAACTACAGCATGAAGTAGTTAGAACCGGAAAGGAAAATGCTGGAATTCTTCAAATTAAAATTCTCATTTCTAGTTAATTCCCGATGGTTGAAGAATCCTGTCTTAAATCCTGTTTTAAATACCTTGTAGTTCGTTCCTGTTTATCATGTAATTGCACAGTTCTTTTTGTAGTTTTGCTCACTCAAGTGCTTTTGGCGATACTATTGTATTTAACAAATAAATACAGATTTGTTTTTTACGATTGAACATTTGAACCATTTCACAATCTTGGGTTTACGTACGATTTCTTCTGACGGAAATATAGCTCCATATCTGCAGTGGTAGCAGTTGCAGAAGTCCTGCTTCTTCATTGTTTTTAACAGTGTTTAAGTGTTTTAGGGTGGATTTGTCCTTTAACACTACTGGATGTTTGCCTCAAATGAGGGTCAAGATGTGTAGAATTTGTTGAGTGCATGATTAATACTGAACTGAAGTGAACAGCTTCAAAATCCCAGCATTTTTCCTGCATCTATCCTGCATTAGAACTGCAGATGATTATTTCCACAATGCGATAAAGTAGAAAAAAATATAAATATTGTAACACAAAACTTAAGTTAGTCCTTGTAGCTTTTGGCAGCATAAAACAGAGCAAATTTTGAATTTTCCCAAACAATTCATTTATCAGGGGGGTGGAGCAATAGTGCAGTGAGCATGTTGTTTTCCTGAGTCTTATCCTGCATTAGTACTGTGTATACAAAAGGTAATCACTGTAGAAATCCTCCTTCATGCATTTATCCTGCATCAATCCTGCATTAGAACCGCAGATTATTTCTCTACAGCTGCATAGTAAAAAATAACACAAATATTCCAACAAAACACCAGCGTTCCTCAGCAAATTTTGAAATTTCCATACAGTTTCTCTCACTCTGACTCGAGGATGGAGCAAAACTGCAGCAGTAGTTTATCCAGCATGCAGTAAAAAGGGAGATTATTGATTAAATTTACTGATGAACTGACTCTGTAAAGAAAAAAAAGCCCAAATGTTGCTGGTGAACACACTCAAAACATGAATCATCTTTCTTTTTTTTTTTGACAAAAATAATGTTAGCAGGTCAACATTACTAAATCACACAAGTCCTAGATGTTTAAAGTGGGCTCTGTTGTGTCTAAAAGTGAAGTTTACACATGCTGTACTATACTGAATGATGATGCAATACAATGTACAACACTACCGCTGCATATTTTGGGGGGTACACCACCCTACCTTACACACCCACAGTGTAATCCTATGCACCCCCAGCGATGCTAATTACCAAATTCACTTAAATTTCCTGGCTTGTTAGCTTAAGTTGCTCCTTATTCCAATTATCTCAACTTAATTCAATCCTGCTTTGCTGAAACTCTTCTGCTGACTGGAGCGACAGGCGGAGCTGGAGGCCGGCTGTGAGCGCTCAGGACCCAGCGTGGCACAAACAACACGGGGGCATCGCCCAGTAATTAACGCACCATGGGAGATTAGCATTCCACCAGGCGGCAGAGAGGACTGTGGTGGCATTTACTTTATTTGTAATATCTCTCTGACCTCCTGACCCTGTACACTGTCCAAAGGCACAAAGGATATGAGAACAAAACCTATATAAATGGAAAGAAAAAGAGAAGAAGACACCAAAATCATCCATCTGCCCCTGGTAGATTGTTCAGTCCAGTGCTCCATGCTAACACTTTAGCATACACTATGTTGAGTGATAGGTTCCATGCTAACACTTTAGCATACACTATGTTGAGTGATAGGTTCCATGCTAACTTTAGCATACACTTAGTGACAGTAGGCTTTATGCTAAACCTTTAGCATACACTATGTTGAGTGATAGTAGGCCCTATGCTAACACTTGAGCACACAGTATATTGAGTGATAGTAGCTCCATGCTAACACTTTAGCATTCACTATGTTAACCGATAATAGGCTGCTAACACTTTAGCATTCACTATATTGAGTGGCAGTCTCTTTGTTAACTCTTTAGCATAAACTATGATGATAGTAGGTTTGCTAACACTTGAGTGGCAGTCTCTTTAACATAGACTATGGTGATAGTAGGTTTGCTAACACTTTAGCAAACACTATGTTGAGTGATAGGTTCCATGCTAACACTTAAGCATACACTATGTTGAGTGATAGGTTCCATGCTAACTCTTTAGCATACACTATGTTGAGTGATGGGTTCCATGCTAACTCTTTAAAATACACTATAATAGTTCACTGGCATTATCTCAAAAGAGAAAATGAGAACGTGTAGCAGCTCTAAAGCTTAATGGTAAGTCATTTTAACTGGTATGCTGAACTCTGTCAGTTTTCTCGCAGATTGCCAGTTTAACCATTACAACAGTGATGACTACAGCTATTTCTCCCACCTGCAGATATTCCCTGTGAAGCACGTAGGCTACAGAAGACGGAATACAGACAAGAATACAGAAAATACAGAAAAGAAGCAAGACACTGGAGAGCTGGAGAGTCAGGGAGCGTCGAGGCGGTCGAGGTTTGACCCAGACTGTTTACTGGTCCAGTTTGAAACCCCAGGTAGCAGGGTCAGATCTCAACAGGGGCTAATAGAGAGGCAGCACACTTTAACCTGACTGGATACCTCCTCGTTCTGAAACAACCGAGCGAGAGAGAGAGAGAGAGAGAGAGAGTAACGCTAACCTCCTCCAGTGACATGTGCAGCACACAGCTGTTAATGGACCAGGGGAGAGACTGAAGAGAGAGCAGGGTCAGGGGGATCAATCGGTGTTGTGGGAAGCTTTTAAAGACTCAATTCCTCCTGTTTTGCGATTCAAAAATAGAGCCGGCCTCGCATCGCCCATAGCAGGGAGCGCACTGCTGGACGCATGTGAACAAATGCAACGGCAGCGGCAGTCCTATAGCTTAAAGGAAAAAATCCACCATCCACTCAGATCCTCCCACACTGTTATATATCATCAAACTGTGGTGTTCATCAAACTGTGGTGTTCAAGGCATTCCAGGAGTTATTTTGTGATAAAGCAATCTCTGAACCCATCGTCTATCGGTCTGACGACGATTGGACTCTGGGGGCGACGGCCAATATTTCGGGGTTTATTTTCGGGGTATATTTTGGAATGGACATCCGGGCCGAGACTTCCTCTTCTGTGCGCCGGTCATTGTTTACAGTCCGATTAGGAACTTGAGACAAGTCGAACGTTTCTCCACACAAAACACAAACATCGATACTTTTTGTAGGTGTTTTAGGTCCAGACGGCGTTTCGGCTAATCTCTATAAACAGATATCTGCATATGAGACGTCGTCTCTCGACTCCGACTCCATTCTCGCGTCTCAAGTTGCTAATCGGACTGTAAACAATGACCGGCGCACGGAAGAGGAAGTCTTGGCCCGGATGTCCGCTGGTTACACCGGAAACCCCCAAATATTGGCCGTCGCCCCCAGAGTCTAATTGTCGTCAGACCGAGAGACGATGGGTTCAGAGATTGGTGACGAAGTGTTTTGGTAAACCCACTTTCCCTCAACCTGCCTCGACTACAGTTAGTGATTTCCTACATTTCCCATAATGCCTGGTTTTTTTCGACAACTCCCCATCTTGTTGCATTCAGCTGGAGGTTATACATAAAGGTTAAGAGAGACAGCAATTTAGCAACAGCAGAGCGAGAGTTTTTCCAGTCAAGAAAGAGCGAGAGTTTTGCCACTTCACTCAAAACACAGCCACTGTCTCCCTGCTGCATTGCATTCTGGTCTCTCTCCTGCTCCTGTGGGCAGAGAAACTGGTCTCTCTCCTCTTCTACGATGGATTTCTCCCTGTGTGATTGTTGAACGTCTTCTTGGTGCAAAATGGCGGCTCTAGAAAGAAGCCCTCGCTCTTTGATTCTGAGGGACTGACACCAAAACCTGACGTTTACCGCTGAGGTTTTAGATCGCAGAATCTCATGACGTCACCTCGTCTACGATTGGCCAGTTCTCCACAAAGAAGAAAAATACACCAAACGGCTAAATGGGCCTAGAAATACATGTTTTTAACAGTGTTTAAGTGTTTTAGCATTAACACTGATGGGTGTTTACATCAAATGAGGGTCAGGATGTGTTAAGTACAACAGCAGAACTCTGTGGTGCAGTAACAGGTCATTTTACAAGAAATTGTTCTGAGAGGTCTGCAAAAAAAAAAAAAAAATAGAAGCAGTTAAATGAAAGGCGCTTTGCTTGACCCTGTACGGTCGGACGGCTCCGTCTGAAAGATCTCTTGACAAGGAGAACCTCCGTTGTCAGACTGAGCGCCTCGTCCCGGATCCCTCCTCTCCTCCAAATACACAATGGGAATGTCAGAGTCTGTGAAGCAGCGAGCCGCCGCCGCCACCGCCGCCAAATTCGTCTCTCCCTGCCCATGTGTGAACGGCGGCTGGGGGGTTTATGGGCGTAATGAGGGAAAAGTCGGACCTGGATCAACTCAGATGGATGCAGAGGACTCGACGGAAAAACCTCCAGTCAGTTTGGTAGAGATGACTGTACTTGTATCAAATTGTATCAAACATTGCTGTATATGATGTGACTCTCCAAGGTGTAAGGTAGATGTTATTATCCATTTGGAGACATTCTGGTGGTGAATTGCAGTAAAAACACGATACAGAGATAGTACACACTGCAAAAAATGAACAAGAAATCCTAAAATCCAGATGTTCTTAAAATAAGTGGAAAAAAAATCAGCTTGTTTCCAATGCAGTTTCACTTGAAATGACAAGTCAGATCACTGCACTACTATCAAGAAAATGACACTAGATTCTTGAAAATTTGCATTGGAAAGTTGATTTGCATTAGAAACAAGTGAAATTATTGAACCCCAGTGGCAGATTTTTTCACTTGTTTTAAGAAAATTAAGATTTTATGACTCAATAATAGACTGAATGACTTGTTAAGATGGAGATTTTTTGCAGTGCAGCAACACAGAAATCTACCATCACCCTCGTCTCTAGGGCTGCAACTACTGATTATTTTCATTATTAATCATTTAATCTGTGTCAAAAATAATGATAAATCACAAGTTCCCAGAGACCAAAGAGATTCTCAAAATTGCCCCAATTGCCCAAAAAACCCCAAAGTATTCATTGTATAGTGATATGAAACACAGAAACGCAGCAAATCTTAGCGTTTGTGAAGCTGGAACCAGAAAATATTTGGTATTTTTACTTGATAAATGACGAATGATTGAGAGATTATCAAAATTACAATCAATTAAAGTTCTGTCAATGGACTAATCGACTAAACTGTCTCCCGCTGGCTTGTTTAGAGAATTAAGCGTCTTTAAACCGAAACACTGAACACAATCAGTCAAAAGTTTGGACACATCTGGACACATTTTTCTTTATTTTTACTATTTTCCACATTTTAGAATAACAGTAAAAACATCAAAACTATGAAATAACACAAATGGAATTATGTAGCGACCAAAAAAGTGTTAAATCAAAACTATCTTGTACAGTACTGTGCAAAAGTCTTAGGCACCCTAGATTTTTTATATACATTTCTTAGAAGTCTTAGTAGAAGTCTTCATTTCATTAGTTTTGAAAGCATCTTCGCTTTATGGATAACTTTGACATATGCCTAAGACTTTTGCACAGTACTGTATTTTAGATTCTTTGCCTTCATGGAAATGCAAAGGCTTTGGAAAGAAATTCATACATAGGATCAACTTCACTCTTCATATTTGTCTCAGAAACACATTTCAAGCATTTAAGCAGAAGCCTTTAGATCAAAATGGCTTTAAGAGAATGAGGAACAGGGAACATTCAGTCAGGTGGGTCCAGGCTAGTGACTGGTGTGCCCAATTGATTTCACATTTCAGACCCAGTTCTTGCAAAAACCCTCTTTCTCCACTGGAGCAGGTTTGGTTTTTTTTCTGACTCCTGCAGCCACTTGTGAGGCTGTTTTGCCACCAGCAGCTGTGAAGAGGCACTGCGGCTCTTTCTCCCGGTGACAAAGGTGCACTTGTTCACCGCCCTCCCCCCCCTCTTCCTCCTCCCCCCCTCCCCACTTGTTCTGGGCTTGGCCTATTATGTCTCGGTGCTTGGAAGCGCGCTCCCTGGACGAGGCGGGGGCAGATGAAGATATTTGTTTCCACTCAGGTAGCGCTGGCACGCGCCCGCCGCCGCCGCCGCCTCGGCTCTTGGAGACAATTAGCCGACACCTGCTCGCGGCAGATTGCTCTGGCAGATTTCCGCTGCTCCCGCACGCCTCCGACACCGCCATCTGGCCCGGGAAAGGTGTCGCACAGGTCGCCTCGCCTCGCCGCGCGGCGTGGCACAGCCGCCGGCCAGGAGGGAGCGACTGAGGAAATGGAGACGGGAGAGAAAGCACACACACACACACACACACACACACACACACACACACTCGGGAATGCTGTCTGTGTGTGTGTGATTGTGTATCTCTGTCTAATCAGCTCTCTTTCTCTTTTTTGTTTCTGAACAAGAGTTACATCAGTACACACTCCCAGTCAATAGTCTGGACCCACCTGACTGAATGTTCTGTGTTTTTCATTCTCTTAGTCAAATTCTCTCACTGCACTGGCAGATAATCTTGCTGGTTTCAGTAAATTTCACTTGATTCATGCCAATATGACTTCTTCTTTCAAGAAATCATCATAAAATAATGAGGAAAATCTGGAAACAAGAAAATTTCACTTTTACCAAGTAAATAATGAGCACAGCAGTAGAATGAGCTTAAATTCCTGCACCAGTAGCTGTTTTTTAACAGTTTTTTTTGGGGGGGGGTTTGACTTTATATACAGTATATTGTTACCCACAATGCATTGTTGACAAATCTCAGGGAAAACAAGGTGCCATGCCACTTGATTCATGCCAATATGACTTCTTCTTTCAAGAAATCATCATAAAACAATGAAGAAAATCTGGAAACAAGAAACTTTCTCCAAAGACAATTTCACTTTTACCAAGAAAATGTCCTGAAACAAGTTACATTCTCCTGGAAAAAAGTCACATTTGTTGAAACCGGTGAAATTGATGAGATGATTTCACTAAAATAAAATCCTAAAATAAGCTTGATAAGTCTGGAGACAAGAGAAGAGAAGAGTTTTTGCAGTGTAGACCAGAGAAATGATTCCAGTCCAGCTGCAAACCCTCTCAAAACCTCATCAGTCTGGTTTCAGTGGAGAGTTTTAGTGTCCCATGATGCTCTAAATCTGTGATTGTCAACCTTTTTCATACAATGGACCCCTAATTTAGTCCACATTAGGGCCACGGACCCCCATTTGATGAGATTTTGTCTCTCGGACCCAAATCTGAGAATATTTTTATTTATTGTCAGATATGATTTTGTCCAGAATTCCATGACTATCTGTGTTGTAGGTAGAGAGATAACAGAGAAGCTATATGATCAGAACAGTCTTTTCTTCTACATTCTCTAATTGTGTTAACTGTTGTAAATTGAATAATGCTGAAATTTAACAATTCATCAAGTTGCTGGGGACCGCCTGGAACCCCCTCAAGGACCCCTGGTGGTCCCCGGACCCCACGTTGAGAACCACTGCTCTAAATGCCGTTTCAGCGACTTTTCCGAACTCTAAAATTCTGGGGGGGAATCCTTGTAATTTGTTGTAATTAAAGAAAAAAATCTGTTCTGAAACTCTTATTATTCTCTCCCATTCCCTTTTCCTCTCCCTCTCTTTTGTCTCTCTTTTTGTCTCTTCCCGTCTTCTATCTGGCGCTCGTCGTTCTCTATTTCTGGACGGAGGACTCGGGTGTTTGGGGGGGTGGGGGCGGGGGGGGGGGGGGGGCTGCCGATGCTAATGAGCGCCGCACGCCAACACGCGGCCGCCGCTCTCGGCCTCACCTTTCTCCTCGCTCGCCGCGCTTCACACCCACCGCACTGACCCATCTGTGCCGCCGCGGAAACACACAACACACACACACACACACACACACACACACACACACATCGGTTGCTTGTAATATTGGTGATGTAGGATGTAAAAATAGTAAAATTCCACCTTCAGATCCTCTCTCACTGTTATGTATCATTGTTTTTGTCATGTTCAGTTCATTCCAGGAGTTATTTTGTTTTCTCTCAACCTGCCTCTTCTATTTCGTTAGTGATTTACTACGTTTCCCAGAATGCCTTAGAACCCCCCCCCCCCCCCAGAGAACAGGCCTGACACAGTGGAATCCTGTCTCCCTGCTGCATTGCATGCTGGTCTCTCTCCTGCTCCTGTGGGTGGAGAAACTGGTCTCTCTCCTGCTCCTGTGGGTGGAGAAACTGGTCTCTCTCCTCTTCTTACGATGGATCTCTCCCTGTGTGATTGTTGAACGTCTCTCTTGGTACAAAATGGCGGCTCCAGAAAGAAGAAGCCCCTCGCTCTTTGATCCTGAGGGACTGACACCAAAACCTGACATTTACCGATGAGGTTTTACATCCTGAAACATTTTCTCATATCAAACTCCACTGGAGCTGCTGGAAAAATACACCAAACTACTAAATGGAGCCAAGAAATGCAAAGTACATCACCGATATCGGTTTTCGGGTGGATTTTTCCTTTAACACTAACGGATGTTTGAAATGTGTTTACTTCAAATGAAGGTCAAAATGTGTACAAATGTGCATAATGCTTGATTGATAGTGTTTAAGGGTGGATTTTTCCTTCAAATTCCTAGATCACCAATAATGTAGAATATTTTCTGTCTCATGCACTGTGATTTTTTGAGCGGCCATATTTGGAGATGCAACTTTTAACTGTCTTTACATTTTTTGGTTTTAGAGACTGAGAATGAGCACAGCAGTAGAATGAGCTTAGATTCCTGCACCAGTAGCTGTTTTTAACAGATTCTTGGGGGGGATTTTGACTTTATATTCAGTATATTGGGTAACACTTTACAATAAGGGTCACTAAGTGAAGGGTTAGTTAATGCTAAATATAAGAATTAACTAACCCTTAATTAACAGTTAACTAATGTGTCTTATTTAATAGTCATCTTTATAAACTATTAAATAATGTATAAATTAATACCTTAGTTAACACCATTAGTAAATTACACATTAATTAACTGTTAATGAAGGTTATTAAGCATTAACTAACCCACAACTTAGTGACCCATATAATAAAGTGTTACCATATATTGTTACCCACAATGCATTGTTGACAAATCTTAGGGAAAAGAAGGTGACATCTTTGTCTCTGATTGGCCCAGAGGGGGACGACATGTTTACTGTTGTTTCACTGTGGATAAGAGCCTCAGCTAAACACCCGGACATGTTCAAGTAAATACACACACACACACACTCTCTCTCTCTCTCTCTCTCTCTCTCTCTCTCTCTGCTGCAACACAAACACACACTGACCAGCCCATGATCCTGATGTGCTTAATATTCATGATCCAGACAGCGAGCGCCGTTCAGCTGATTTACTTGATCATCTCACTTGCATGCGCTCCACTTCCCTTTCCGAAAGGATTCAGGTTGCGTGGAAGGAGCGAACTGCTGCAGGCATGTGACCCCCCCCCCCCCCCCAACACACACACACACACACACACTTACAGCCACCACACCCCCCAGACATGTGTAGACACACACACACACACACACACAGATTATTTGAAACATACAAAAACAGATATTCTTTAAAAAACACACACACATTTGTACAGTTTAATTGAGAACTACACAGGCACTCAAGCACAGAATTCTCGATACAACACACACACACACACACACACACACACACATTCACATTCACACACACACACACAGACACACACACACATTTTCCATATTCCAGACACACAAACACAAAGGCAGGATTCTGCTAAAGACACAAAACTACAACATACAACACACACACAGGACTCACTGAAAAACATACATCCATGCTCCAGATGCACACACACACACACACACACACACACACACACACATGCACACACACACACACACACACACACACACACACAGATAACTTTACTAGAAAGACACACAAAAATGCAAAGTACACACAGTTTCTCTCAAATAGATTCTGTAAAACACACACACAGATTCGCTTTAAACACACATTACACTCCTTACGCACACACTCACACACACACACACACACACACACACACACACACACACACAGCGCAGGCCTCCTGATGCTCGTCTTTCATCCACGGAGCTGCACAGCTGCTCACCTTATTGCCAGCAGTGTTCACTTCAACCCCCAACCTTGCCTCCAAGGTACACAGTGGATGTGTGTGGGCTTTGTTTGCCTGTGTGTGTGTGTGTGTGTGTGTGTGTGTGTGTGTGTGTGTGTGTGTGTATACATGAGTGCGTTTGTATGTGTGGGCATTTGTGTGTGTGTGTGCTTTTTCTGTGTCTCTGCAAGTGTGTGTGTGCGCAACGTTTCTCTGTATGTTTAAGCCTTTGTGAGAGTGTATTTGCATGGCTGTGTGTGTGTGTGTGTGTGTGTGTGTGTGTGTGTGTGCCTGCATATGTGTATGTGTGCATGTGTTTGTGTATATGTGTGTGTGTGTGTGCATGTGCCTATGTTTGTGTATCTATATGTCTTTGCATGTAGGTCTGCCTATGTGTATGGGTTTACATGCCTATGCTTGTGTATGTGCATGTGTACATGTGTTTGCTTGTGTGTGTGTGTGTGTGTATGTGTGTGTGTGTGTGTGTGTGTGTGGGTCAGGCCTCGGAGGCCGGGCTCGCTGGCTGCCTTCCTGCACAGCATCTCAGCGCCGTGTGTGTGTGTGTGTGTGTGAGCGCAACCCCGCATGCACACACACACACACAAACAGGTAGCGGGGGCGCCATGTTTTATTCATACATGTGTGTGTGTGTGTGTGTGTGTGTGTGTGTGTGTGTGTGTGGGGTCAGAGGACTACACCGACTCCTATTGAGCTGT
This sequence comes from Centroberyx affinis, assembly GCF_046629955.1. Taxonomy (NCBI): domain Eukaryota; kingdom Metazoa; phylum Chordata; class Actinopteri; order Beryciformes; family Berycidae; genus Centroberyx; species Centroberyx affinis. The sequence goes on from NW_027283845.1 coordinate 43,780, forward strand.
ACAAGTGGGTTTGGATGTGGGCAGGCTGGTCAATGTCGACTTTCATTTCCTCGCAGTGCGGCTCGGGGAAAACGAGACGCTGCGGCTCCAGAGTGAGAGTTCACAACTGAGAGCGAATATTACAGCTTTGATACTCATCTTATAGTCAGAGATGGGGGGGGGGGGGAAATACAGAATATACCGTATATCAGTGTTTTCCTCACTGCTGAATAGGAGTAATGGGTCAGCCTGACTTAAAGAGCTGCTGACACTAAAGGAAAGTCATCAGTCTGGGTTTCAGTGGAGAGTTTTAGTTTCCCATGATGCTCTAGATGCTGCTTCAGAGGCTTTTCCACCCTGAGAAGAAGAAAACTGGGTCACGAAAACACAAAAAAACGGAAAAAGTCTTGAAAAAGTGAAGAGAAAAGTGAAGATGCTTTCGAAAATAATGAAATGAAAAGTGTCTAAATATCAGAAAATGTACTTTGAAGAGCAGCTCCTAAGACTTTTGCACAGTTCTGTATATATAAAATATGAATCAGAATCAGAAATATTTTATTGATCCCCGAGGGGAAATTGGGCATTCTAGAAGATAAATATATATAAGCATAGAGAAATTATATGAAAAATAGAAATAAGAAAAATAAGAAATATGTTAAATATGTGCATTATACTACAATATATAACAATAATAATATAAAAATAAGAGAAATAAGAAACATGTACAAATATGTGCATCATACTGCAATATATACAACAGTGTAAATAATTAAATAATTATTGCACAGTTGAATTATTGCACAAAATTATTACCAGAATCAGTATTGCACAGTTTAAAATATAAATTATAGATTATGGGGTTATGAACGCAACATTCAATAATTTTTTAAAAGATTCTACTTTGGGTTCATATAAGAAAATCATTGAGTTGAAAGAAATTGAATTCTTGGAAATTTGAGAGCAATAAGCTTTTCTTGGAAATAAAAGATGACGGGATGTTTCAGCTCATGGAACATGTGACCAAAACTTCACATTTCTGTTCAGTAAATATATAGGACAGACTGTTATTTGTCGATATATATCTCAGGCCAATTCAACCAACCAAACCACGAATTTCATTAGCATGTGTTTCAGTGGAGAGTTTTAGTGTCCCATGATGCTCTAGATCAGTGGTTCTCAAAGTGGGGTCCGGGGATCCCCCAGGGGTCCGTGGCACTCTGCCAGGGGGTCCGTGAACAGTTTTCAGATTCATTCATTTAAATCATCATGATATAAAATGATATAGCACTTTTCTCCTGATTTGCCTTTTGATATTTTGTTTAGGTACAGTGTTACAGCTAATTGATTGACTGTTTTATGGGTATTCTGTGTTGACATGGTGCAAATATTTTTAATACATATCTAATATCTTTCCAATACATTTCTCTTGTGTTTTTCTTTCACATAACTAAGATTATAGAAGTGTAAAAAATAGGCTGTGTCAGATTATTCCAAGGGACATACATGTGAAGTCAAGTCAATTTTTATTTATATAACCCAAAATCACAAATCAGATTGAGGGGGTCCCCGGTATATTCTCTGTTTTGTAAGGAGTCCTTGGCTGAAACATAATTGAGACCCTCTGCTCTAGATGCTGCTTCAGAGGCTTTTCCACCTTGACGAGAAGAAAATCCTCGGGGGAAAACACTGAAAACTTAAAATTTTTGGGACAACAGAAGAAGAAGCTTCAATTTAACTTTAAGATCGTGTTGCAGGAAAACCCCACATGTGACGATATTTGTTGTTGTTGATCGAGTATTGAATTGTGTAAACGTCTACAGTGGTATGTTGGGAGAGTATTTTTTTGTTCAGTTTCTGATGTCAGATACTATCGACCAATCAGAGCGTTCGTTAAAAGCCTGGGTGGAGGTGACATCATTCTGTTTAGCTGAATCCAAATGTCCGGACTTCAGCAGACTTCACTGATTAAATTACCCACAATTCATTGCGATACGGACATGACGTCGTAGTTTTTCCCAATTGCCGAACAAAAAAACAAAAAGAACTTATTGTGAATGTGTAAAACAATGACTTTATTAAAACGTTACTTGAATCAAATCTTCAACCACATCATGACATGATGATGATGATGATGATGATAATACTTTATTGTCAGATCCAGTCTGAAATGTTTCTTGCATCACAGCAGCTCCATTTGCAGCATCACAGAAAAGACAAAAATGAAGACAGGACACAAAGATACACACATTCAACATCATTAACAATCACAGAAGTCAATATTCAAGGCCCTTCAACATACATTTGATCTGGGATTAAGCTCCATATTTAATTTTGGGATTGACTGGTGTACAAAAGAGTGCTTCAGTCTAACCCTGTTAAACTGTGGAACCCTTTATCTCCGATTTGATCAGGTCTTTATTTGGTGGAGCAGTTTTGACTTTAAAGTAGTGGACAAACACAAACACTCATATGTAGAAGTATAGGCTATAGAGCAGGGCTTTAGTCGAGACCGCCTTGGTCGAGTCCAAGTCCGGATCGAGTCATTGGTGAATCGAGTCCGATTCAAGACCAAGACCGAGGGGGGGTCGAGACCGAGTCGAGACCAAGACTGGGGGGGGTCGAGACCGAGTCGAGACCAAGACTGGGGGGGGTCGAGACCGAGTCAAGACCAAGACCGCAAAAATACGAGTCCAATTCGAGACCAATACCATAGCAGTGTGTTATCCAAGGCTACCATTGTATTTATTGACTAAAATAGCATATTTTTGTTTATTGCCTAAAATAGAAGGGAGGTTTCTTAAGACATTTCAACAAAATTAGCATGTTTTGAGGATAAAATTAATTGTAGGCAGCTTGTTTATGTTCATAACATATAATAGTTGCACCTTTACTTAACTAGAAGTGGATTCATCTATTTCACCTACTTTTTCTAACTGCTCCACAACCACATGCTGCTCTCAGCTCTGACTGACTGAAAATATTCTGACCTGTAATTTAAGGAAAAAAAAGACAGAGAAAGACAGAGCGAGAGCAGGAGTAACGTTACATATGGACATGCTGAGTTTTTTTTTTTTTTAATCAAAACAAAGTCACTGGTTGGGTAGTTGGCATATCAACCAATCAGCAGTCACTAAACCTTTCGGTGGGCGCATAACTTTATCAACTGTGAAAATTGTATCATTCGCTGCTGGTCACTTTCTTAGAAGAGATTATAATTATAAAAACAATAATATTATGTAACGTTAATTCATCCGAGACCGATTCAAGACCGAGTCATATTAACTACGAGTCTGAGACGAGACCAAGACCGTCAAAAATCAAGACCGGACTCGAGTACTACAGCCCTGCTATAGAGGTGATCTAAATGCATTTTCTTATTGTAGTCTTTAAGTGATGGCAGCCTATAAAAGCTGTGCAGTGTAATGCTAAATATCCAGGCTATGAAAAATGTCTGAAAAACCACAAAAGAAGGTCTTCCAATGTAAGAAATACCCAATTTATTTAGCCATAGTCCGCTCCTTATTTACTAACATTTCTGTATTTGAATGTGTGTAGCCTATATGTTGTATAGAAATGTATGAGTATCATTTTGTTCACTCACAAAACAAGCCTTTAAATTGGATTTACCAGATACCAGAGGGAGAGTTTCTCAAATTTCCGCAATACTGACAGTTATGATAATTTGTGTAACTTTACATAAACAGGTCCTTTGTTAAATTATAGCATGGATTTGAGAAATGTGATTCTCTATTACACTATTGAGCTTTAAAGGTGCTGCATGTAGCATTTTAACATCAATAAATTATTACTACATTAATTTAGAGACGTTAGTGCAAGGAAGAAGGAAAAATCACTTCCGACGTGTTGATCCTCTTCAGGGAGGGGGAGGGGGGGGGGGGGGGGCAAGAAGCGATGGGGCTGATGGGAAATGTAGTGTTAATGTGGAGAAACACTAGAACTAACAATGCCACTGGAGTGAGATAGAGGAGACCAATCTGGACTCATTTGTTTACAGTAGTACTAAACCAGGGGTACTCAAATACAAATCTTAAAGGTCCACAAAGAAAATTTTTAATTAGACAAAGGTCCGTTTATTAAGGTCAGTCAAGCTTTTAATTAAATTATTAAATTAATACTATAAAATTAAATATAAAATATATATAATATAAAATTAAATTATATAAAATATATAAAATAAAATAAAACATAAAATTACATATAAAATTAAATTAAATAGAATCTACAAATCACCATTTCCCCATTATCCCCATCCCCCAAAACCGGTTCACACACCCATCCACCAGAGGTGAATCAAACCATCCCAAGAATCAAAGTCCAAATAAGTCCAGAACTATTGTACATTGTGTCAAACACTGTTGCTTAATGAGAGAAGTGGCACCTTTGGTCTGCTGCCAAGACTTTGAACTTTGGCACAAAAGGTGTGATGACCAGGCAGAGACACTGATGCAAGTGTTCATTGGTGAGTCGGCTGCAGTACTCGTTCTTCACCGTGTTCACTGTTGAGAATGCAGACTCACTGCTGCAGGCTGGCCACCTTTGAACACGCCATTTTAGATTGATTCACATTCGAAAACTAGGCTAGTAGCTAACTGCTGATGAAACTAGCTGCGCTGTCAACTTGATTCTACCGGTCTCTTGTAAAAATAAAGTTTGAAAAAAAAAGTGCGGCTCTACAGTATGACGTCGCGTCCGCGACCCACCGCTGTCATGGAGATGACGGGACGCTGAATGTGATTGGACCAAACCAAAGCAGAGTAGACGTCCTCACACAGACAGTGGAGCAGTCAGAGCGCTGCTTGCAGTGGAGAAAGCGGAGAATTTTGACTCGTTGCGTTGCGGCGAAGTCTCGCAGATAATACAAATAATACATATGAAAAGTATAATTTGCTCAGAGTCCGGAGACAGTTGTGGTTTGGTCCGGATCCGGACCGGAGTCCGGACTTTGAGGATGACGGTACTAAACTATCACAATTAATTTTGACAATTACAACTCTGCACCTTTAATCTAACAGCCGGCTTCTTCTTCCACTTCTTCTTCTTCTTCTTCTTCTTCTTCTTCTTCTACAAAAACCAAGGCCAGAAGACGAACGCAGCCTGGTTTAACAAAAAAAACAAAAAAACAAAAAAACGAGCAGCAGCATCGCCCACACAGTCTGTAATGGAAGCCTGGATCACACAACCACTTTTCTTTTTCTTTTTCTTTTTCTTTTTCTTTTCGACATGCCTGCATGGCCTAAGGGGGCGGAGAAGAAGTTAGGCACCTCTTAGCCTTACACCTGCCACGAGAAACACAGCAGCAGCCAGGGTTCAATTCCCTCTGTGTGTGTGTGTGTGTGTGTGTGAGAGTGTGTGTGTGAGAGTGTGTGTGTGTCAGAGTGTGTGTGTGTGTGTGTCTCGATGGGCAAAAATGCAATATGAGGTGCGAAGAGGCGGCAACAGACAGCACAGGAACAGACCTGCATAATGGAGCACAGATCCCCCGTCGGTTCCTTTTTAACACCTCGCTGTAGTCTGAGAGGAGAGCGAGACAGCGAGAGAGAGAGAGAGAGAGAGAGAGAGAGAGAGAGAGAGAGAAAGAAAGAGAGGAGCGACAGCCGGAGAGAGAGAGAGAGAGAAAGAGAGAAAGTTGTAATTGAGCAGACAGCAGAAGACTGGATGTAACAGCAACTCGAGACTTTTCCTGCGAACACTTTTTCAGAAGTTGTTGCGCCGTTGTTTGACGGCTTGGAGAGAGAGAGAGAGAGAGAGAGAGAGAGAGAGAGAGAGAGAGAGAGAGAGAGAGAAGAGAAAAAGTTTGTCTGGCGCAGAATCTGTGAAGAACAGGCCTTTGATTTAGGAGGTCTGGAAATACCTTGTCTCCGGCTGCACAAACACATACTTTTCCAGGCTTAAGGGGGGATCGTATCGATTGAAAAAGCCGGACACAACTATCAGAACTTCACACACCTACATGGGGGGTTTTCAGGCACTAGCTACCTTCGGTGGAAGCGGGCGATACCTTCAGAGGCGCCCCGTCTCTCTCTCTCTCTCCCCTCGCCTTTTTTTTTTTTTTTTTTACCCGACGAGACAGGGGATTGGAACTAGAAAGGAGGATGGGCCGCTTTGAACGGCGAGGATTTCAAGCTTGCTTTTGGGCAAACGGGGCGGCTTTGAAGAATCCACTCCTCTATTAAAAGGGAGAGTTGGGTGGGGGGGTGGGGGGGGGGGGGTGGGAGAGAGAAGTGAAAAATCAATGTTGACACAAAAAAGCGTGCTATCTATTGCTGGAAATCCACACGGATGAGAGGTTGGAACTTGAAGCGTGGAGGCAACTTTGTGAACTTGGTCTTTGTTGTGGGGAGAGAAGGGGATCGCAGGTTTTGATCTTCTTGTTGTTGTTGTTGTTGTTGGGTTTTTTTTTTTTCCGCCGCCATTTTGTTCACTCTTTGGCTTTCTGTCGTTTGTTTACTTCGCTCTCTCCATCCGGCCTTATTATTAACAGTCTGAGGAGCTTTTGAGTTTTTAATTTGCTAGAGTTTGGTTCCTAAAGTAGATAATCTACTATTAAACAAAAGGTAGTTTGTTAAAAGCAATCCCATTGGTTAATGACATGCTAGCTGGGCTTTATTAGTGGATATTTCAACTCTTATGGAAACAAGGAAGCTGGTTTGCAATCTTTTTTTTGTTTTTCCAGTCTTTTATTCATGTATGCACACTACTTTGAAAGAGAATTTTTAAGTCAGTACACATTGTATAAATATCCTTAATGGTGTGCCTTACTTGGATTATCATTA
>NW_027283846.1:0-65043 GCF_046629955.1 Centroberyx affinis
TAACCCTATTATTGACAGTATTGTTGGTTGTTTTGTCTGTATTTTTGTCCTATTCTAAGAAAGTCAATACTATCTGAAATACTTTGCTTTGAAGCCAAAGTATTTTGTTGTTTCTCAAGTTTTTGTCTGCTTTAAAAAAAAAATCTACTCCGCTGTGTGATGCTGCGCAGTAACTAAGCCAGCATCCGATGGTGTCTGTTATGTATGCATAAATGTTCATGTGTGTGCCTCCTAGCACATCCTCAGGCTAAACCCCAGTATTAATAGGGCTGGTCTGACCACCAGCTGTCTCCTGTGTCAGTAGCCTCCTACTTTGTCTGGCTTAGTTTATTCATATGGTACAGCGTGTGGTCTTTTATATGAATTTTTCATTCTTTCTTTTCTAAGGGAAGGTTGACTGAACACACTTCTGACTGTACGTGTTTTTCAGAAACGGCCTCACACTTCACGCCTGTTTTCTGTTGGCCACTGGGAAGCTGAGCACTGGGTGAAGTGTAGGAGAAGACATTTTGTGGCCAAAGCCCATAGTGTCTATCCAATTCCAAAATTCATCATTATTTTACCTGCCAATTATGTTTTCAGAATATAATGGCCTCTAAATGACAAGCTGACCAGCCAGAACCAGAGGTTTAGGAGGAATAATAATAATAATTCAACATAAGTTTATACACGATTAATTGTAGACTAATGCCATCCCCTTTCTAGCCTGCTACTGCTGCTCATCCATTCAGCAGCCACGGAAATAAGCTAAAGCCTTAGTAATTTTAAGTTAACTTAATGGACCAGATATGTAAAGACCGTAGCCTTTTGATTTGACGAGCTGTCTCACCACACTGACTGGGCCAACGAGTCCCAAGGCAATGAGAAGTCCACTATCTGAAAAAAACAAAAGACAGGCGGTAACTTAAGTCTTGGTTGACAAGATAATAACGCTTACATAGACTGGATTCTCCATATTCTACAGATATTGAATGATGAACTTTGAGCAATGATATATAATTTTGGAAATTATAATTAGGCCTATATTCTGTCAGTTCAGAAGCCTTTGGAAAGGCTGTGGTGAGAGTTGAGCTGTTGGGTGGGCTGCATGATGCCAATCGAGGAGTCTGCCATCACAAGGGAAGTGGTCCATAATGAACAATCGGTTCATTATGAACTAAGTGCAAACAAAAAACTTTACGTATTTTTTAGTAGTTTTGTTACTTTTTCATCAAATTAGGTGGTTTCTTGACTTAAGAAGCCCCCAATCCCCAACAATCCCAGGCATTTTTAAAAGAGCTGACATGGAGCTGGCCTAATCAGCTGCGTCTCTTAAGTGTGTGTGTGTGTGTGAGAATCATAAGATTTCTGTTTTTTTTTAGTGCCAGTCACATTTTGGCATTCATTAGTGAACCCAAAGACTAGCTATGCCTGACAACAACCTGAGAGCCAGTTTAAATCACTACCAATTAATAACTATGTAACAATGCTTGTTACTGCTTTTGCTGCTTAGCCAAGTAACATGTTGTAGACACTGTAGTCCAACCTCCGTATCCCATTACTGTCTAAAACTGATTCACATTTTGAATTTTTGTCTGTTGTTTTTTCTTGTTCGGGAACTTGGCACAGGGGAAAGAGTTTCAGCCTTTGTTTTTCTCCTCTCCTAAAACAGGCTTGTTAGCAGTATTAGCTTCACTGAACCTACAAGTACCAGTGGCACTGTGCTAGCTCATTCTCTTGCGGCTCTGTTTTGGTTTAATTGAGAATAGCAAGTTATTTTTAGAGCAGCTGAAATACGGAAACCTGTTCATCACAATATGAAAAGTAGCGGCTGAGGAAAAATAACTACAATTCAAAAAGTCAAGATATTTCCTGCTAAGCATCTATCCAATTTAACAAATTTGTTGCACTTTAGTGAAGTTGTTTTGGAAATTTGTCACCAGGTCACTTATTTTGGAACCTGTTTTAGCTTAATCAGTTAAAGGCGGGGGGGAGCTTCAGAGAGTTGATAGTACAAGTCCTTGTTATAGCACACACACACACATGCACATACACACATTCTCTCACCTGTACACTCCTCTATGCTCGGTGTCCTCTCCCAACCATATGGGCCATCCATCAGGCCTCCTGAGCAGGTATAATCCAGGGGGGAGTATCTTTTTACAAGAGTCCCATTAGTTTACGAGCCGTCTGCTCCCTGGCGCCATCACTTTGTCCTTTAGATGAGTTAGACCATTCAGGACTCTCTCACAGCATTCAAGGTTTATAGGAGGGGAGCTTAACTTTTTAATACACTGCATAATAAAGGTGTCTGTCCGGATGGTATAGTTTTGCTCGCCCGCAGCACTGCGACAATACACAGGCGGCCTGCGAAACTAGGTGGGATGGCATTTGCCTAGATTTTACCATAGCAATAATACCCAAGAGGGCATTTTTAATGGGTATGACAGTGATGCAATAGATGCCGTACTGGCACCCATGATCACAGTGAAGAAAGCACTTGTGAGTGTTATGAGTGTTATTATAGTATATACAACAGTTGCCAAAGCATATGTAGTGTCAAAAAGGTTTTCAACCAAGTAGTGTACATACTGTGCATTCAAACCAAAAATGGAGAAAACAAGATAAATTGCCAATTAGCTCTCTGGCTGCTACAAGTATTGGCATAACTATCAATAAAGCAGAGCTAGTCATTCTTTATGAAAATGATCAGCATGATTGGAATTTGACCAAACAGATTGCTTTAATGTATTACCTATTGTATAATTGTGTTTTACTGCTGCTGTGAAACAGATTGTAGGGTTATGGAAACATTTCATAATCTGTGTCCAACAATTCCAGATTGTTTCTCTTAGTTGCATAGAGCATAGTATTTAAGATAGGATTAAATACACACATTGTTGCACAACTTGTTTTTAAAGATGTCTTTTGAAATCTAGTTAAGAGCTACACCTGTCCACCTAGTTTGGCTGGAGGGAGGACCTGTCTCACAAGTTGGTGATGCTGTAACATTAAGCCTAAGGATTCTTCCCGCTATATTTAAGACAAGAGCACTTGGTGATCTATGAGCATGTTCTAATGTTCTAATAATAAACCCAAGGGTGAGTGGTTCTCAACTCGTGGTCCGGGGGCTGCTGCTTTGCAATTAACTACCTAGCAGAATAGCAAAAACAGCAGCACCTGAGGACCACTGATGTAGGTTCTCCAGTCAGGTCTCATTGCCATACAAACTTCAGGTTCATATTTTAACATACCTTGAGTTCATGAGCAGTCAACCCCTTAGCTGTCCCAATAAAGAAAATGTACTAAACTGAAATCTATTATGTGTCTTCTGGCTAGTAGCAACAGGTACAAACATTAGGCTTAGTTTTTGACTAAACAATTCAATTCAGTATAAAATTATATAAGGTATAGTGGCCTACATATTGGATATGCACCAAACTCAAATTTGGACTACATCTGACAAGACTTAGTGCTGCTGTCTTGATGATGTTAGGATTTGCTGAGGCAGCTGCTATTCCAAAATACAAGCACTGTTTTGGCAGGTGTGTGTGTGTGTGTGTGTTGCTGAGAACCTTGTGGTGTTGTGCCCGAGTGGTCGCGCTCCGTCTGAGCGATGCCTGAATAGTGCATGGCTCCGGCCCGCCAACCGTCTCCCCTCCTGCTCCCATCAGCTCCCCGCTCAGCCAGCACTGACTGACAGCACTTCCTCCCTCCTTGCTTGGCTGTCTTCCATTCCTCTTATTGGCCTGCATACAGGACCATACACACAGGCAGGTAGACTGACTGACAGGCAGGCAGACAGGTAGGCAGGTAGAGAGGTAGTGCACACACACACTCATACAATCGCACATACACACAAACTCATACATCTAGCCTCATTTTTTTTGTAACACAACAGCCTCTTCTTGCTTTGCTGCTTGTAGGAAGAGCCTCTCACCCTCAGCTCCTTCAGCTCCTAGAGCCCTGTTGTTTAGTTCCACTCAGGAAGCACACAGCGATAAGGACATGGGTCTTATGAATACATGCATGACTCAAGCGCTGGCACTTGACTGTCCACTTGCCTGTTCGCATCTAATCAAGACAAAAACCTGAATTCCAGTCTGAATGGGATCCTCGGAATAAGAACCCCAATCAAGGCCCTTGCCTTGAAACATTTCATTTTGTAGCCTAAATGTTAGAGAATTGGACTTGTGACAAGGATTTTGGTGGTTAAAATCCCCATGCAGGCTGAAAGAACGTGGATCAAGGAGGTGAATGAGACACGTTCTGGCCGCCCTCAGCAACTACTGTTGAGGTGCCCTTGAGCAAGGCACCTAACCCCCAGCTGCTTCATTGGAGCTGCTGAGTGGCCAACATTACAAGACTGTGGGAACTGGAAAGCCCCCTGTGTGCGCATGAATGTGACCTCCCTTCCCCCTGTCACAGCTCCCACAAGTCGTTGCTAGTCATCTTGCGTGGTTAAATATGGGTTAATGTAATAAAAACATGTGGATATTTAGTTTGATTTTGCCCTCTGAATGTTGTAAGAGTCATTGAGCATTCATTACCTCCGAGGGTCCCATATCAGTGCAGCTGTTATGGTGTTCAACAGAAGGTACACGGTGTCCTAATCACCCCCTGTGGTCCTCAGCTTAACTCCAGCCAAGACAAAGTGCGGCCCTGTAAGTTCATGCATAATGGAGTACAGTAGACAAGAACACAGAGGAGGGACTAGCAGCAGTTGCCCTTGAGTTGCACATTCGCTGCTGGTGTTACAGGTGGTATTCATGCCAGTGAGGAATATAGCTTCCTCCAGGGTTGAGTTTCTCTCTCCAGACCCAATCCCCTGAGGCCGGTGCCTGCCAGCATGATAAACACCCGTGCTACTGATCACACTAATTCCAAAGCATGTATATAATAATGTGATACTTTATTGGTCCCAATAGGAAAATTATTTTTCACTTGTTTTCGCTTGCGCTTTCACATGTACATTTTGAAATTATTGTCTGGGAGGCGAATTGATTATAAACCCAGCTTGTAGTCTGCCTCAGTGTGTTGCTACTGCATTATGTCTATCGAGCCCTATTAGAGGAATCCTTCAGAATTTGAATTTGTTGATTTTTTTTTTTCCCAATATGTGCATGTAGGGCTGGTTGAAATCAATATCATTATAATCATAAGGATTTATTTCGATATTGATATATATCATAATATGGCTCACATGTGCAAAATCACATTAAATAATAAAATGAATGTTCATCTATTGAACCGAATGGTAAAGTTAGATGTGAAACTAAATTTTAAATATTTTTTTAATATTCCTACTATAACTCATTTTGTCAGAGTTTTTAAATTATTAATTTAGACAGCAGAATTGTGTGTCACGACATCCCCAAATCTTCCACTGAAAAAGATTATCGCCCAGCTGTATCTACATTTCACATTGTTTAAGGGGGAAGTGACTGAATTTGTCAATTAAAAATGGCCTGTTAACGTTATTAGCATTCTTTATTGAAAATAATGGAGACAGCTAGCCCCTAGCTGATAAACTATCTTACAGCTGGCGATGCCCCTTGCCTTGGGATAGTTGCAGAAACTTTTCCCTCACATTGTGACAAGTACCCACTGAACAAAAATAACAGACTAATATTCAAAATGTCATGGTGTGCCTTTAATTTATTTCAGTGCAGCTTGGGCTTGGCTGTCTCATTCATAATGCACAAGAGATACCCCGGAGATCCAGATATGTTTTCTGAGAGACGAGCTAGCCTCGCACTAATGAAACAACATCTGCAATTTAGCTAGTATGTCAGCTATGCCCATGTCACCCTCTCTGTCTCTGCCTGCTGTGGGAAATGGAATTTTATTCCTCAGAAATTGATCAGTTGAAGCTGAAATGAGTAGGCCTGTATGCACTCTAAAGGATTTAGACATATGTCCTACGTGAGTGCATTTTGCAAAGGATTTAAGCATCAGTACAGAGCCTGTTTCACAGATATGAATTAGACCCGTCTTTATATGGAGATCTCCACTGAAAGGAGCTTTTTAGTCAAGTCAGTTAAAATCTCTGAAACTGGAAGAATATGATGATACACGATTTCCTAGTAGAATTTCACATTGTCATTTCATGTGCTGTACCACTGCAGTGTATTGGTACTCTGACAGTCAAACTGTGGGTCTGTAAGTCATTTTGACTCACTTTGGGGGAACTGTGATTTGGATTCTGCAGTGGCTCACTGCTGGAGAGTGTTTGGAAGGCAGGGAATGCAGGAGGAGCGGCTGTGTCTGGCGTTTTCTGTGTATGATGTATGGGTCTAATGGGCAGATGTGCTCATTCCGCCAAGTATATGTTTGCCCTTTGCCCTTTACACACATTTAAACATATCCACACAAATAGACTGCTCTTCAAATGCACATAATCCGTCACACACAAGTACACATGCATGCATAAAGACAGACAGATAAACACACATGGACTTCTTTCTTCTGCAAGCCATTCCTGCAATGTCTCAGAGCTCGGCGAGTAGCTTTCTGGAGGTCAGCGCAGCCTCAGGAGGGAAAGACTGCCAACTTGTGCCTTACTCCCCCCCCCCCCCCCCCGCCCTCTTCTCTCTACCCCCTATGGTGAGATTAATGCCAGGTGGGGGAAATGTAACAGATAGTTTAATTAAGCCCCGGCCCGCAAGATTCATGGACTCATTTCTTCGTCAGACAGCGCAAATGAAGGTTCAAAGGGTGTGAGGCGAGAGGAGAGACACCCTTGACTAGCTCTTTGGAGCATAATGAATGGAACACCACTCCCCAGATAAAGATTTCACCCTTACTTGGACTTTGTCAGAGATGGTTCCCACCATAGCACCACTTCAGCCGGTTCATGCTCCTCAAGCAAAGGCTGGATCTCTTTGCAGGCAGCCCACCTTGGTGGTCATACACGCTCACTCATGCATACTGACACACACATATAAACATGTTTCCCTCCAATTCTTGGACTCACGAGGAGAGCGAGCGATTGGAGAGAGGAGAGACAGAGACAGAGAGAACATAGTTGAATCCCTGCACCGCCCCTTGCTCTGCAACGTTTATGGTCTGTGTCATATCTGAGAGAGTTTTTTCATCTGTTAAAAGTGACTTGCTGTAGCACGGCCTAGCGTTGGGATAATCGAAACTCTCCCATACTGTGGGGCTCTGGCTCCCTACGAACCAACAGAGCCATGCTGTGCGCTAGATCACTCTATTGAATTTCTATGTAATTAAAGTCACTGGGGACAAGGTAGGGGAGAAATTTAAAGTGGAGGATGTATAGGAACTATAGTGAATAAATAGCTACTCCCATCAGCTGAACAAGCCCTAATGCGTTTCACTCAATTTAGCCAATGGACTTAGCCCATTGCTGTTTAGCCGATTGCTATTTCCTATTCTGCTATCTGTCACTGACTCTCCATTGCATTTGCCTTGAAGAACAGGCAAGGCCGAGTCATTTGGCAGCACTAATCAATACCATTCACTCTGTGCGAAGGGCTTATCAATTTCCAGCCAGTGCCTTGAATAAGAGTCTAGGAGGAATTTGGCTTATTCATGAGGTACATCTGTTTCTTTTTTACTCAGAAAAGTATGTTAAGGCGGTGTCATTTCATTTGCACTCAAATCAATTTCCCCCCCTCCCTTCACTCTTGGAATGCAGGTAAAACAACAGCGGCAATGCAATTACAAGTGAAGAGATTCCCATCGAGTTTTTATGTTTGGCTCAGTTTGGATGCGGCAACGTGTCCTATTGAATGCTAATGGTGGATTCTGAACTTGCAGGCAGAGGGAGAGCTATCCGTGAATAATGGATGAGTTAACGTTAGCGAGAACCCTTCCAGGAACCACCTGCTTCTCAAGAAATAGTGCCGAAAAAATGCACAGTCATACATCTTGAATATCTCAGGCTGCCTGCGCCTTGTAGACAAGGTCACTCATTGCTTCCACGCGGCTTTTGCAACAGTTGGGAAAGTTATTTGTGTAAATAAAATGTGTTCTGCATTGCCCAAACAAAATTCAGCCATTTCAGAGTCCTGTGCATCTGATGAGGAGAGTTGGGCAGTTTACATACCTCCCACTCCCATATTGAAAGTTTAGGGTTATGGTTTCTCGTGGCCCAAAAGTGGGTTGCAAGGTGTTGTTACAGGGTCAGAACAAGTTGGGTAGACAAATATTGTATTATCTAATGTATTAGACAGAGACATCATTGCTCAAGGTAAAAATTTGGGTCCCTATGCAAAACCATTTGAAAAGTGCTGACACAAACAGTAGGTTTAGCTTTGTGTTTGGCCAAGAGCTCTTTTTTGCTGCAGGGAAATTGGATCCTACAGCTTTATCGTAGTCTAGTTATTATGTCAGATTAAGGTAGAATCAGCCCTTCATTGAAAATAGGAAGAAATAGAAATCACAGCTTACTAGATACTAGATGATAATAACGTATTATCTTCAGACACTGCCGATTCTCACCCCAACCCACCCCTTCCTGCTGTCAGTGTGTGTGTGAGATATGCGGTGGACGTAATGTGCGGCACCCAGCATTAAGCCATATTTTCTGGGTCTTCGTGGGCCCGAAGGGAACCACTCTCCACCAATTTAAAAGTTCAATTTGCACCTCTCGTCAGATTTATTTTACATTATAGCCTGCCGGCTCTCCCACCCGGCCTGCAGATAATGTAGTTAAAAACCCACTTCCATCTCCATCAGATGCTAGTTTCAGCGAGGGGAAAGAGAGGCAGGAAGGGAGGGATGGAGAGCGAGTGAGTGATTGAGTAATTGATTGATTGATAGATTGATTTCAGTTGTCCAGGAATGACTGGCTGATCCTGATCGAGTCGTGGTCTAAAAATGTCACTTATTTGAATATTAACTTATCATGATATATGGACATTCTACACTTATGGTGCTGTGCTTTTAGATTGAGACATGAGTTATTTTTTGTTTGTTTTACATCAAACTCAGTGTTGCTGTGGCTGTTTGCCGGGACTCTACCTATGGTCAGAAAAAAATGTAGAACATGGGAAGAAAATAAAAGTTTTTGTTGTTTTCTTCTACAGAGGAGCTACGAAAACTCAGCTGGTCCGGAATCCCACGACAGGTCCGACCGATTGCGTGGAAGCTCCTCTCGGTAAGTTTTAAATGCGTACACACACACACACACACACACACACACACAAACACCCTGAGATACACGCAAAGACACAGAAACATACACAGGCACCTACAAACACACTGAGACAATCAAATATTCCCAAACATGCACAGACGGATGCAAACACATGAAAACACTCACAAATGCTCTCAGATGCAAACACACTCAAATGCACACAAACACACAACATGATGCAACCACATACACATGAAAACACACACAAATTGCATCAAACGCACACACGCACACACACACTGTCATGTAGTCTCTCCCAACCTCCTCCCTTTTGTGATTTATGAAGACGAGTTCCTTTTTTTTTTTTTTTTAAACTTCAATAGGGAAAATTAATTGCGAGGCACAAATAATTTATTCATGAGACGCGGTGTGTTTACTCATTAAGCCATTGTTGTGGTTTACAGCTCCTAGTCTGCAGAGAGACTGGCTTTTTGAACGCCATGACTCTCCCATTAATTACCGCACAATAGCTAATGTGCCGCAGAAAAGACGTCATTAAAGGTGTGTGTGTGTGTGTATGTGTGTATGTGTGCCTGTTTGTGTTTTTTTGGTGGTGGGAGGTTATTGACTGGGGTTTGGACTGTTAACTGCTGCTTTGTTTGGTACTTTACTGAAGTGAGGGTCCATAACACCATATGAAGCTGCAGCGCATAGCTGCCACTAGGAACGGGGGGTGGTGCTGTGTGTGTGTCTGTGTGTGTGTCTGTGTGTGTGTGTGTGTGTGTGTGTGTGTGGAGGGGGTAGCTTGGCAGTTCAGCAGGTTTCTTGTGTGTGTGTGTGTGTGTCTGGGTCTCTTACTGCACAGCTAATGTACCATAGATAACACTCCATTAAAGGTTTGTGTGTGTCTGTGTGGGTGTGACTGTGCACATCTTTGTCTGTGTGAGTGTGGTGTGTGTGGACGTGGCTATTATGTGTGTTTGTGTGTGTGTGCGCGCATAGCATCAATGCAGGATCTTTTCTGCTACCGCTGAACTTTGGGGCTGCAGGGTCCAGCTGCCCTCTGCCCTTTGTAAATGATGGTTGGACCACCTCTGCTTCACAGTGGCGAAAGTAGGGAGGGAGGGAGAGAGAGAGGAAGGGAGGGGGTGTCTCGGGGGGGTGGTTGTGGGGGGAAGAAAGCAAAGAAAACAAGAAAGGGAAACAAGGAAGGAGGAATTTAAAAAATTAAAGAAAGAAAAGGAGAAATGAACGAGCGGGGAAAGAATAAAAGCAAGAAAAGGAGAAATGAAAGAGCGGGGAAAACATGAAAGGATGGATGTATGGAGGAAAAGTAAAAAACAAGCAAATAAATACAGCAAACATGGTAAAAATGAAAGGATAAAAGATAAGGAAAGAAGGAAGGAAGGGAAAAAGAAAGAAAGGGGGTAGAGGAGAATGGTGAAAGGAATGAGGAGGGAGAAAGAGAGGAATGATCCCTCCTCCACCATGTTCTTCTTCCTCCTTCTTCTTCCTCCTCCCCACGGCACTTACCTTAGGGAAACTTGCTTTCCCGAACCATTTTAACCCTCCTCACTTCTCTTCCAGCCATTCTCCTCAACCAGTTAACATTCCTCAACTCAGGAGACATCCTCAAAATTCGATTTGCAACTTTGACTGTCCGTGTTGAAAACTAATCCGTTAGTTTGTTCCCCAACGCAGTCACAACAGGAAGGATGTTTTGTCTGTTGCTTCTGCCTTTTAAAAACATGGAGAAGTGGGCAATGAGAATTTAGCAAGATGACATTGAGCATAATAGAGTGCAACTCAGGTCTCCACTGATAACATTTGTCTATGAAACATGTAAATAAACGTGTAGGTGTTTTTTTGACTGTGTTATTGTGTACTCACTACTGGGACAACTCTAGCAATGTCAGACCCATATCTGAAGTATGCTTGCAAGGTTTTCAATAGATTTCTCGAACTTAGCCCTTGTACAGTGTGAATTAGCCGGGGGCCAAATCTAAGCCCAGGATTAAAGCTAACACTGGCCGGTGTCAAAAGCACTCGTCTCTCCTGAAGTATCCCAACACTTGACTGCCTTTTCAATCCTGTCTGTGGTATGATCCAACGGGGAAATAGATAGGAGGGATCAGTCTCAAAAAATCTATTCTCCGTCAGGCACACGCACGCACACACACGCACACACACGCACACACACGCACACACACGCACACACACGCACACACACGCACACACAGACTCACAGCCCACCCTATATTCCATAAACTTGGCGGAGCCACCTAATAAAACTTCACTCCAGTGGTGTCCCCTGTGCCCTTCCCCTGCTCACCGGCGTGCGGCAACCTATTTGATTTTTTTCTCCCCTCCAGCAGGCTTGAGCCTGAGCCAGGCTCTTCTTCACCTGACAAAGACGAGAAACAACTTCTCCCACCGCGTTCAATACCTGCTAATGCTCCCCCAATGCCCCGCATTTACCAGCACACAGCACAAATCGTACATCACTGTCTCTGCCGTTATTAGCCAGTGTGGAAATTAAAAAGCAAAAAGGGGACAAAAAAGACAGACAACAGGCTGGGAGGGAGAGAGCAATTTCTAGCCTCATTGGATCGCTCTCTCCGCCCCCTCCCACTCGGTGGCAGATAGGCACCACAGGTTGCCCCTGGCTCCAGAAACACATCCGGTTGAACTTCCTATTATTTCAGAAATAATACC
The DNA here is from genome assembly GCF_046629955.1 of Centroberyx affinis. Classification (NCBI taxonomy): domain Eukaryota; kingdom Metazoa; phylum Chordata; class Actinopteri; order Beryciformes; family Berycidae; genus Centroberyx; species Centroberyx affinis. The sequence goes on from NW_027283846.1 coordinate 11,801, forward strand.
ATTTTATTTCATTTGTTTAAAGAGCACTTGGCGTCCGAGCCTGAAGGAGAAGGGGAAAAATTAAATGGCTTTTCTGCTTTGCGAAAGAATGTCAGCCTGTGGCAATATGTACATTTGCTAATGGAGTGTGGCTGTTAAATGTGAAGTGGTGGGAGAGGGGAGAAAACTAACTGGCTGTGGAAATATTGAAGGCTGAAGGGTTATATGAGATGTATCTGGGCCTGTGGAAGTAGAGGCAGTAGGAACGCCAGTAATAGATTATTGCTACACTATAACATTACATGTACAATATTCTACATAATGATATTGCTTTGGAGAAAAGGACAAGGTTGTTTTCTCATTAGTGAGACAGACTTGTGATCCCCTTATGTTGGTGTGCTAGCCTTGTAGCCATTGGTCGAAAATTACCATAGGCTAATCATGTCGTACTTTGAGGAAGACCAGTATTTTTCAGAGCTACTTTTGAGAGGAGCTGCTTACTTGTAGCAACTGAGCTAAGCTAACCATTGTCATACCTTCAAAAAGGCATCCACAAGTTTGTCTGACCCTGGGTAAGTAGGAAAAACAGCCAAATTCCTCCAAAACCGAACTATAGGTAGAGGTATGGCAAAATGTTGGCCAAATGTCCCTTTAACATTGCAGCTTGCAGGGTTTCCAAGATGAGTACAGCGATGAATGGGGGTGTCAACTCCCAACTGATACTGGAGGAAATACAAGAAGCATGGTCTGAGGTGTGTGTGTGTGTCTGTGTGTGTAACCAAATCGGTTTGCAGCTCCACTCTATCAAACTACATTGATCTGATCTGTTGAGTTCCTAAGGAGGTGAGGAGAGGTGAGAGCTAGAAGAAGGAGACAAGAGTGCTACAGTCAGGGTTACTTCACACTGAGTTACCCCATATAAACAGAGAACTTGTAGTAGTCTTTACATGTAATTCTGGTTGATATCAGAGATGGAGATGGAGAAGTTATAGTTTTTGTTTATTCAACTTCTGCTGGACCCATAGAGGGACAGCTCGCCTCTGTAGTTACAGGACAAAGTGCTCCTGCTAAGTAGAAATCAATTTAGTTTGCCCGAACGCTTGCTAAAAAAATAATTTCATTTAAACTCCCCAAATGGATTCCCCAAGCATATTTTCCTCTCTTTTTGAGGATGAGTTTGGCTGTTTGGCTGAAGTGGAGGATCCATTACAGGGGTGGAGGGAGGGAGGGAGGGAGGAGTGGATTTATGGTGGGCAAAATGGAGAGATGAGGTTCACATGGAGCGATTAACAGAGGCAGGAGGAAGCACTGGCAGGTCACACAGAGCCATCACTCATTTTTGCTTCTCTTTCAGTCTACCACTTCTTTTTTATCTCCATTCTCTCTCTCTCTCTCTCTCAACCACTAGACCACTGATGAAATGTAAATGTGAAATTAGCCACTCAGGTCCAGGCAGCAGAAATGCACTCATGATCTCGGATACATAATGCACTGTTCAAATAAATATACTCAATTACTCTCTCTGGACAGCATCTAAGGCAAGCAGCCTGCCATCTGCTCTCGCTTGCTCTGTCTGACACAAACTCACTCATCTCTCCTTCTCTTTTTTCTCTCTTTCTCTCACCTTATATCTTTTCATCTTGGTCCCTTCTACCCTTTTTCTCCCTTTCCTACTCCTTCTGTCTCTTCTGAGCCACCAGTTGTTGCTAGACCTGCACGATTATTGCTAAAAGGATAATTGCAATTATTTTACAAGATACTGTAATCACAGTCCTAAATCACAGTTATTAGTCTTGATCATTTGAGGAACAAAAATATTTTATTGCCCTTTTCAAATCTTATGTCGGCATAAAATATATTACTACAGCAGACATTGAAATACTTCAGTTTGCCGATTTGCCAAATTCCTGCGATTATTAATCATTTAGAACAAAATGACCATTTAGGATAAGACATGATTAATTGTGCTGCCCCAGTTGTGTCATTTTTCTAGTCTTTAAATCCCCCTGGGTGTGGGTGTGTGTGTGTGGTCCTGTCCTATAGAGCAGTAATGGTTACTTGGCGTGTGGCTGACCTCCACTAAGCTGTCCACCCTTCCACTATGATCAATCTGTGATGTTCAATGCAGTCCTGGAGTTATTTGAGTTGCATTTTACCTTTTTGTTGTACCCATTTTCCCTCAACCTGCCTCATTTGCGTCTGCTTCAATTAGTGATTTCCTACATTTCAATTTAAACATTTGATGTAAGACATTTTTGGGGCAAGTGGGGCAATATTTTGGGTGCTCCACACTGAAAAGGGGAGTATTTTGTAGATTAGTGTCGATGTGCGTGTGTCATAACATACGTGTGTATGTGTTTTGTATGACCGTGGTGTTTGGATTTAATGAGTGTGTATGTGTTTTATTGGCTTTGCTGTCCCCAAAATGATGCACAAGTGTGTCTGGGTGTATGTGTGTGTTTGTAAGTGTGCTAACAAATAAGCCTCTTGACTCTCCAACCTTCTCTTTGTCAAGGTGCCTTGCTTGGACAACAAAAGAGAAAAAAAACAAAAAACATTTGTTGCTGATCTTATTGATTTTCCTCTAGACAGTTGTCCAAAATTGACTTTTTGTTTGCGTGTGTTTGCGTCTTCTTGCTAGTGTGTTTTAAAAAAGTGTCAAGTGTCTACTTTCAAAACAACTGACTACGGCAGCCACATAAGAGGTGGAGGATGACACACAAACACACACACACACACGCACACACACACACACACACACACACACACACACACGCACACAAGCAGAGAGTCAACATCAGCCTTTCAAGGCCTGTTATTATTTTGACAGTCTACTGTTCATGTGCTGACTCACTCTGGTCCAGGTGAGTTTGGTTTTAGGTAAAACTTTGCCAGCAGGAGTTGGGGTTTTAGACAAAACAGAGTGGCTCCCAGATGTGTTTGAACAACAGTCAAACACAGTCTCAGAAAAGTGCTCACATTAAATTGAAGATAATGACAGACTGATAGATGTAAGAGAGAGACAGTTATAGAAAAAACAAGGGTCTAGTACAGCATCTGTCGATTTACTAAGAAACCCCAGAGAGTAGAATTTGACTCAAAATCTAAATCCAGCTAGGCCGGAATATGAAAAACAAAGTCTGTGTGGCATGCATAGCTTTTTGTGAGCTCAAACCTGAAAATGGAGACAATTTTCTAATAATGAGCTAGTAATAATAGTATTTTCAGTTATGGTTTTTGAACCCCAACTGGACTCAAACCCAGGCAATGAAGTGAGAAATTCATCTCCCACCTGACAGAAGCCCATCTGGTCCAGTCAAATCCAGTAAGGTCCAGTGGAGTCCGGCAAGCTAATTACTTTAAACAGGAGGAGGTAGGGCAATTATTATATGTAATTATGTAATTATTAAATGGAGCGTGTCTGAGATTTTAGTCTTGTCCCAGTGTGCCACACCACTAATGTTTACCAAGTGAGTGAACCCACATCAGTAAAGACTTCTTTTACCTATGATTATTTGCCTTTTTTTTCTTTGCATTTCTGATGGCTTTTTATGGCAGGATACATCTGATTTTTCCTAAACATGAAGGCACTTGAGGGTGGAAGATGAAGAAAATCAAATTGATGTGAAGTGAAAAAAAAAAAAAAAGATCAAAGGTTCAGTTCTTGTCAGATGGACAACCAAGACAAATTGCAGACAAATTGCTGTTATTGCATATGAATTGGTCATTGACCTTACAGATGTCCTGTGATAAACATTTACATATCAGACAACTCATCTCATTTGAACAGGGCTTCAGAAAGTCTAACTTCTCGTCTGGGTCGTTGAGCGAGGCGTCACAGAACAAAAAACAATCTTCCACCCAGCTGCCACTGGCTGGTAAAAAATGAAAACCAAAGTCCATGCCATTTATTGACCCCTGTTGCTGTTTGGCAAACAGAAATAACTGCCAAACCTGGTCGTCGTGGGAACAAGGCCCCCTCAAGTTTTCAGAGCCTCTAGTTGTCGTGTTGGAGTACTGTTTTGAAGACTTGTTTTACTTTGTGAATATTTTAGCATCCCTGGTCCCAGCCCTTGCTTTTAGTAGACTTTAGATTTTGTTGTTCAGTTTGGGGTGGACTTTCTCCTTGTTGCGTAAGCCTGCCAACACAAGCACCCACTTGCAGGATTTTGTGCTTACACAAACTTATGCTCTCAGGAACTCCCTGACACACACGCCCATGAGTGCACTCACACACACACACACACACACGCATTGAAAGAGCATTGCCCCAAGAGGTGCAAAGGATTTGGTCAACCAACAAATGCAAAGTGTGTCATTTATAGAGTGTGTAATCCCAGGTGGAGGAGTTTGCAATTGAACTTTTCTAACAGACTCCGTAAAAGCAAGTCAAGGTTTTAACAGGTTTTAACAAAACAGAACCGCTCTCAGGTGCGTTGAAGCAACAGTTAATAAATAAAGTCTCATTAAATAGAATATACTGACAGACAAATAGAGAGAGAGCTGAATTAATGATTTCCACTCACAACCTTGTGTGTGTGTGTGTGTGTGTGTGAGTGTGTTCGGGTCAGACAGGTGTATTGATATTATGAGTGGAAATGGATATTATCCGCTCATATTTGCTGAAGTTTGTAACTGGACTCGGATTGGTATCTGCACAATTCTACCAGACTGTATTACATTTCACACATTGTCAAATATGCGAAATTTAATACAAATTGAAATGTAATACCAAACACAAATGTTATGCAAATTAAATTGTTCATATCCGACAAGTTATTTTAATGCAAATGTAACCAAAAGTGTTCATTTAAATGCAAGTTAATTGATGTTATGCAAATTATAATGCAAATAGGTAACTTTTTAAGGAAATTAGCTTTGAAAAGATTTGTAAAAAAAAACCCCCCAAAAAAAACCTTGAAACTGAAATACCATACCATGAAATATCTGTAATTTCTTTATTCTAGCTTTCTAAAAGCTCAGATCAGTGATCAGTTATGTGCTGGTTGGTGAGGAGAGGATAGACTAAATTTAGGTAGCACTTTTCAAAACAGAGCTGCAAAGTGCTCTGCAGACAACAAAACAATAATAAATAAAACCCAAGTAGATAAGCAATAAAATGCCACATAATCGTAACTTAAAAACAGGGTTTAAAAAAGAATAAAACAGAAAAAAATAGGATGGGGAATAAACTGAGTAAAAATATATGATGCAAATGTAATTTCAAAGTTGACACAGATTTTATTTTCTGTTAAGTCTTTTATTTTGTATTTTTTTTTTGTATTTTTTTGCTACTTGAGTTCCTGTAATCATGTTTTTACCCACTTCTTCTTTCTTTCTTTGTCTTTCTTTCTTTCTTTCTTTCTCTCTCTCTCTCTCTCTCTCTCTCTTTCTCTCTCTCTCTCTCTCTCTCTCTCTCTCTCTCTTTCTCTCTCTCTCTCTCTCTCTTTCTCTCTCTCTCTCTCTCTCTCTCTCAGGGTTACCTGCCAGCCAATGCAGAGAGGAGAGAGAGCGTCCTACAGAGGAAGAGACAAGAATACTTTGGCTTCATCCAGCAGTACTACGACTCCCGCAACGACGAGCACCACCAGGACACATACAGACAGGTATACACACACACACACACACACACACACACACACACACACACACACACACATACACACACAGCAAAAAGTTCCAATTCCATTTAGTAGAACAACATCTTGTCACCAATTTATTCACTCAGCACAAACCCAGGACTGTGTGTGTATGTGTGTGTTTTGGGACATACAGGATTGGGGCCTGTAGACAGGATTACTGGAACATGTTATTTGTCTCTTTCTGTTTTTCTCTCTCTCTCTCTCTCTCTCTCTCTCTCTCTCTCTCTCTCTCTCTCTCTCTCTCTGTGTCTCTCTCTGTGTCTCTCTCTCTTGCTCTCATATGCTGTCTGTCTCTTTCACATTTATTCACATACACACAGCAACACCCAGACAAAACATCATCTTCTATGTTGCCGATGCCACTGTAAAATGTGTGTGTCTGAGTGTGAGAGAGACATGGAGGAAGTGTGGTCTAGCTCCTATTCTCAGTGAACACTTCTCTTTGGAACACAAAAAGAACATATAGCTTTAGTCGCTCTCTCTCTCTCTCTCTCTCTCTCTCTCTCTCTCTTTCTCACTCTGTCTCTCGCACTCTGTCTCTCTCTCTGTCTCTGTCCTTGCCCCCACCACACTCTTTCAGTTTAACACTTAACTACTTCCTATTCATTTAAAGCCGATAAGAAACATCAAAGTAGGTTGTCAATTGCAAACACACATTTCTCATATTCCATCCAATTTCCCATTGATCTCTTCTGTGCTGCGTCAGAGAACTGACATACTTTGTTTTGATGTTTGTTTGGATCGTGTCTTCAAGCCTCTTTTCTGCCAAGATCTATAGGCCGACAGCTGCACACACTGTTTGTTTTGATGGAGTGGGCACTGTTTTCTAGTGTGTTTGTATTTGTGTGTATGTGTATGTGATCGTGTGTATGTTGGTTTGGTGCTTTTCCATTTTGTGAAATCGACTGCCAAAATGATAGGGCACAATGCAGTGTTTTGTATGTATTTTGTGTATGTGTTTTTGTTTTTGTAGGTGTGTTTGTGTACATGTACCTGACTGTCTGTCTGTATTTATTTATTTGGGACAGTCCGTCTGAGTTTCTCTCTCTCTCTCCATCTGTCATCATAGCTTCCGTCTGTCATTTTATCTGCTTGTCTGTCTCTTTTATGTATCTATTCACGTATGTGGTTACCTGTTCAAATACTGTGTGTGTGTGTGTGTGTATGTGTCCGTGTGCATTCGGACGTAGCCATTGTAGAAGTCCCCACTTTTTACTTGCTGAAGCACTGCTGCAGTTTAGTTCTATCCCAAGAGAAATTGTTCAGAAAAATCAAGCTTTGCTCTCTTTTCAGCCATCAGAAGATACAAAGAACGGTCTGGTAACTTGCTGGTTGAAAGACACTGGAGTTCTGTGTTACGATAAACTGATTTGGGTCTACTGTAACAAAAGATACTCTATTCTCGCACTCCTCTCCACCTCTACAGATAGGTCAATGTGCAGTATCTGCTGCAGAACATCGATGTCTTGCTCGAAGCCACTTCAGCAAGGCGGATGCTTGGCAGCTTGGGGGGGATTTAACCTGGGTCGTCCAGTTGAAGGGCAGCCTCCTAACTTACTACATGACTTAGACCTCAAGTCGTCGCTGCATTTCATTCGTATTTACTTGTACCTTGAGTCCGCAAACAAACAAAATTCAAAACCTTCGAGAAAATCTTGACTGCACACCGTGAATTTAATCAGATCCTGTCTTTGACCGGCTGCTTCTTGCTGCACGGTGTGTGGTCAGGATTTCCCCTGAGGTTTGGGATTGTTGGCACTCGGACTCAAGATGAAGTAAATCCAAATGAATTGCAATAGCAATATGTTGAGGTCATTTGGGCTGTACACCCAAACCCAAGTATCCAAGTAGTAATGCAGGATAGATGGATGACAAATATATGAAGGGGACATCTACAATGGCAACCACTGTGTGTGTGTGTGTATATGTATATGTGTGTGTGTGTGTGTGTGTGTGTGTCTGTCTAACACCTTTCTCTCCCATGTTGCTGTCAGATCCACATAGACATTCCTAGGATGAGTCCTGAGTGCTTGGTGCTGCAGCCCAAGGTAACAGAGGTAAGGCGGACTGGCACGGACTGGACTGCGGATATACGCCACTCCCCACTCCCATCAGTAGCAAGCCACACACACACACAGACTCTCTGGTCCGGTCCGGTCCGGTCCGATCCGGTGCGGTCCGGTGCAGTCTATTTCAGTTGGCTTTGCTCCAGCCTCTGTCCTGCATCCGTCTGGCTCCCTTCTGACCAATCTGTCCGCCTGTCATATTGTTCATCCGCGGGGTTGACACTCTGAAATGGTGGTGGTTTGAAGGTGGTTACATAAACACTGGTACAAATACACACACACACATACGCACACACACACACACACACATACACACACACACACACACACAAACAGACAAGCAGACTGATATATTCAAAAAGACAGAAAGACACACACTCGCCCACGCATGCACAAGCAGACTCATATACACAGGCACACACAGGCAGACTTATATACTGTATATCTACATGTACAAACACAAATACAGATAGACTTGAATGTACTCACACATTTATATACACACAAGCTAATACAATTGCAAAGACAAGCTGACATGTTCATGTACAGACACACAAATGCACAAACTCATTCAAGACCACCACCGCTTCCCATTTCAGATCACCGAAACCCCTGTCTGCCTTCAATCAAGGACACCAATCCACTAACTATTCCTCCTTCTGTCTCTCTCTCTGTCCCTCTGTCTGTGATGGCCAGATCTGTGCTAACCTGCCTGTTGCTTCTGTGTTTGTCTTTTTTTCTCTCTCTCCCTCTGTCTCTCTCTGCAGATTCACATTGACATACCGAGAACTAATCCTCTTATTCCTCTCTTTCAACAAGCTTCTGTCCAAGAGGTGAGACCCCCTGCTGCACACACGTCGCCTCACCTAGCAGGGTTTTCCCTGAGCTTTTGGGCAGATTTGGGTTGTTACATCACCAGTGGCACTGGTTTTGTGTGGGGGGGCAAAGAAATAAAGCTATTTGAAGCCATTCCAGGGCTCGAATTCAAACCAAAGACACAGTTCAAAAGCATTTTAATCATTTTAATTTATTTTAAGAATTATAATCGCTCTATTCTCCAAGTGCAATAAATGGACAAGAATTGGTCTTGGTGGCACTGGTGCAGAGACATATTGATGAGTAGAAAACAATCAAAAGCGTTAGTGCAGAGCTAATAGTACTAATGGGATGTATTAATTGCATCAGAGGGTGTCACATTAGTATAAACACAAAACTGTACAACGCACAAAACAAAAGAACACAAGTGCAATAAATGGCAGGCACGCAGCAAAGCAACATTCTGACAGAAAAGACAAAAAGTCTGCCCAAGAGTTGATATGCAGGGAAAACCTTAGCTGCTGCACAATGCATGGTCTGGCTCGCGCGCGCACACACACACACACACACACACACACACACACACACACACACACACACACACACACACACACACACACACACACACACACACACATACACACACACACAGTGCACATAGAAGACTTAAATAACACCTACACTCATGCATGAGAACCGATACACACAGACCTTCATTGTGCATGGATAATACTTTCATACAAACATGCTTTATTGTTCTGCCTGGTTTACAGTGGAGTACAATTCAATAAAGCATTTGTTTTTCTGGTTGGGCACTATGGTGTACAGGATGTAGGGATTAATTATCTGAAAACTTATGAAGTATTACGTTTGATAAAAAAATAACTATCAATAGTAGTCAAGACACATTTGGCTGTTATCACATAATGTATTTTTGAACCTTCCCGTGCCTTTTTTCAGTTATTTTCAATAGTTTGATCACGGTAGGTGCGTGTGAAAATCAAATCTGAATGATGCGGCTCGTGTTTTGGACACGGTGCGGTATGGGATGCTGCCCTGGGCGCTCCAAGTTGAACATGTTTCAACTTTAGCTGCGTAGATAGTTGCATAGCAACCAGAATGATGTAATGCTCCTTGTGCCCTTTGAGCTCTTGCTCTCTCTGTTACTAGCAACGCTCACAGCTGTCTCTCTTGTTTGAGCAGGAGAAATACACGTCTTATGTGATCACGACCGGAGGAAATCAAACATATGGCAAGACTCAAATTACTTGAGCAAGATGCTGAATTCTTCCCCACACACTCATTGTAAGTTGCTGTGGATAATAGTGTTAGTTAAATGGCTTAAACGTCAATGTAAATTTAGTTCAAATTACATCTTTTTTTTGCTGAGGTGTAAGACCGGTCTAGTATGTGCGAAAGAAGTTAGCTCAGCAGGCCTAAGTGACTCTCCTCCTGAATGTTTCCTAATGAGTACAATTTCCCAAAACACCTTGGCACTAAAATTAACTTTGTTCCATTCTAGATCTATAGGGTTAAGTTGATCTTATTACTACGGTGCTTTTGGGAGATCCTGTCATACATAGTGCTGCTGGCCTGAGAAGCAGAGAAGTGAAAATACCAATAGAAACGGGCCATAATGAGGTGCTGGCTAATGAGCTGGCCAGGGCTCTAGACTGCTGTGATACACACACACACAGATATGCACACACACCCACACTTAGGGGTGAGTGAGCACACACACACACACACTTGGATCCATACACACACATGTATGTGAAAGCACAGATTTACATGCATGCACACACACACACACACAAAAAAACCCTCATATGCATAAAGACAATGAAATGCACACAGACACGCATATGTGGGCACAACTAGCAGCGAGGAGACACATACTCTCACAAACACACACATTTATCAGTGCAAGTGCAGGAACTGACACATGTACGAGCACATTAACTCACACACACACACGCACACACAGCGCCCTAGGCAACGCCACCTCCCGTTGCCCCTGTCTTGTAGGGGAAACAGCTCTGGGCCGTGGGCTGTAACCAGGGAGGGACGGAGGGAATGAATAAGAGATCAGACGAACATGGGGAGGAGGCTGGGTGGAGAGGAGCTCTGTGTGCCTCTCTCCCTCTCTTCTACCCACTACCTTATGTATGTACTACTACTCCGTCTACTCCTCTTTTTTCCCTCGTCCTCCCACCACGCCTGACCCTTTCTCCTCCACCCGCCCCGTTCACAGACTCTCTCCTCTTTGCGTGCAAAATGAAAGCCACCAGCGTGCATTGAAATATTCAGGCGGTGTGCTTCTTGTATATTCTGGTATGCAACCGACTCCAAAGGGCCTCTTTTTTTTTATATGGCGATGTCTGCCGCAGCACCGCCTGAAAATCACCTCTGCTTCATTTCATGCAGTTGTTATTCTCTCGCTACCTCTCATGGGGCTGGAGAGATTTAGTGGAGATGAAAGACAATCAACAGTTTGTTCCATTTTGGGGAGCGCGAAGTATTGAAGCAATTCTATAGTGATTTCCTAAGTGGTACCTGAATGTTTTGAGTTATCTGTGTTATGGAGAACAATACTGTCTTCACGCTATGTGGGTAATCGGCAATTACAAGTTCCCGACCTGGAAAAGAAAACATTCAGGTTAACCTCCAAATTGTGATTACAAGTGGGAAGACTTGACCTGACTCTTTTACTTTCAAAGCATTTAGCTGATGCTCTTACCCAGAATGAACTGTAAGGACTTAGAATGAGTGAGCAGGTAGGGGTAAAGTGTCTTGCTCAAGGACACTTTGACAGGACATTGGGCTGTTGATGGACTCATTGGCTGTTTGAGGGATTGACCCCATGAAAGTTTGGTCACAGTCCGTGTTCTTGTCACCGCTTGCCCCCGGCACCTATTGCACACTCAGCCGTGCCAGTGGGTGATCCCTCTTTGACTAGGCCCGCCCACGGTTTCTTCCATTTTTGGAGCCATTGAGTCATGACACAGGAGATACGGGGGAGCTTATTTCCTGTCCTAGAGATGCACCGAATTATGCGAAGAAATTATGCATGCGATTAACATATTCTACAGTAATCCAGTTTTCTACCTTTTGAGCACCGAGTAAACTCTGGGTAACCTGAAGATGAGTATTTGGTTTTTGGTTAGCGTTTGAAGCTGGTGAAGTTTCTCTCTGTGTCTGTCTCACACACACACACAAACAAACACTCCCACACACAAACAGACAGGATGGGATTCTTTGCCCACACTAAAGGAGATTTGGCAAGGGTGGTGTGTGTGCGCATGGGTTTGAGTGCGTGTTTGCAAGAAGCCGGTCTGTGTGCAGGTGCTTGCATGAAACATGTGCTTCTGCTTTTGAGGTTGTATGAGAAGAAAGTCCCATTACCCACTCCAGCACCAGCACCACTCCCTGTTTGATGGATGTGACTTTGATGATGAAAGAGGAGGTGTGGAGTATGGAGGCAGGTTAAGAGAGGGAGGGGAGGGGGGTGAGAAGGAGGTGTAAGAGAAAGCCAGAGAGAATCGCGTCTTACCAGTCCCGTCCTACCGCGTTAACATTGATGGAACGCCTAAAAAAAAAAGTCAGACTCCAGGCCCTGGCACACAGCTTTCAACGACAGACTGACGCCATCGCTGCTGCCATGTTTTCCCCATAAAACATGAGATATGAGGTTATTTAGAAAGTGACAGAAACATGACATCCCCCCAAAAAATAAGAAAGAGCTTGATGCGTGTGGCGCAGAAAGGTGTAAGTGTTTGTGTGTGTGTGTGTGTGTGTGTGTGTGTGTGTGTGTGTGTGTGTTTGGGGGGGAAATCCATTCCCGCACCAGAACATCAAGCTGAACATCAAGCCTCCTCTAATTCAGTGGGGTTGACAGCATTAAACAGCCACCCATAACGAAGATGGAAGTGTTTGCCTTGCAAAAAAGATCAAGAAGAAGTAGGGTAGGAGAGGGGAGGGAGGAGGAGACAGTCAGAGGGAAAGAGTGAGAGACAGAGACAAACTGACTGAAGGAGAGAGAGATGAGGGGGAGGGACCGAGACAAAACAGGCGAACAAAGTTGGTGTTGTGAAAGTTGTTTTGCACACGGCAGCATTGCACCATGTGTAAAGTGCAGATGAGAATCATTCTTGAGGTGTTGCTCTGTGCTGAGAGAGAGAGAGAGAGAGAGGGAGAGAGAAAGGGAGAGGGAGAGGGAGAGGGAGGTTTGCAAAGAAATCCTTCATCTTGAATTTAGACACTGCTCACCTGTGTCCATATGAATGTCCACAATGTTCAAAGCATGTGTAATTTTTGATTTAGGGAAACAATCATAGCCTAAACCTTACTGGAAAATGACAGCAACAGATAATTTGTTTTGCACTTTTCAAAACAGAATTACAAATTACCTTACAGACAATAAAAAAATACCAAAATAAATATAAGCAATACGATACAAATGACAGAAATCAATTACAAACAGGGCGTGCTTTAAGTCAAGATTTTCTTAAACCTCGACCTCAGTGCACCTGCTTGCTAAAAGCCAATATTAATAGGTCTGTTCCAAAGTCGATATTAGAAGGTTGAAAGGTCAATCACCCATACTGGCTGCTCTGGAGATCTGTAGGCAGCACCACTCTTAAATCCTTAAAAAAATTGTACTTCTAACATGTCCACAAACATGGAAATTAAGGTGCAGTTTATTTCCATGTCCGTGTCCCAGATCATGACCTAAGGAGTAATTTTACCTGTTCGTAATGATCAACATTGAGAGCTGGAGAAAATAGTTTAATGGTGATGGTGGGTTAGGGTTTAGGGTTACTAAACTACAAAACTACTGTTGGATGTTGACAGCTGAAAAGTCAAAATGTTAAAACAAAATTAAAGATTACCTGAAAAACCTCTATATTCACCATCTATAGTGCCCCAACCAAACGGCAAGCTAGGTGTTACCCATTCCGCTCTAACTTTCCATTCTAGCTTGGTTGGAGAAGATGCTTTTCTCTTTTACAGCCTGGCATGCATGCAGACGTTTACTCACAATGTTCTGATTTCTACTGCTGCTTTCCACTCCTCACTCACTTACGATTGAATCCTGACATTGCTTGGTACATGGTTAAATTTAATTCTAAACAGTCTAATGTGTTTTTTTTTTTTTTTTGGGATGATACGCTGTCAGAGAATCCATTATCAGTCTGTCTGTGTAAATGCTTTGCTTGATTATTAGCATGTCATTCATTGTGCACCATATCTATCTTAGTACAGTAAATTACTTGCTATCATACACAGGGACAGTGCTATAAATTTATACATACTTGAACATAACATACCTGCCATAACTTGGACATAGAGTGGTAGTCAGTTTATAAGTACCGCCACCATGCATCTAGCCTTTACTAGTATTGTACTATTTTCTAATAGTTCTAGCTAGCGTGTCACAAGGGACTTGAACAAGTGCACACTGAGATTCAAAACAATAAATCTGTAATTGGTTGCATTAAGATAGTTAGTGTTCATTAGTGTTTTAATATTTGTGATAATTCATGTAAATTAGTTTAATCTGTGAAGTATTGTGTTTTGACTCTGTGTGTGTGTGTGTGTGTCAGATTTTTGAGCGGATCCTGTTCATTTGGGCCATCCGCCACCCAGCCAGCGGCTACGTGCAGGGCATCAACGACCTGGTCACGCCGTTCTTCGTTGTCTACGTCTTCGAGTACATCGGTGAGTGGCATCTCTCTCTCTTTTTCCTTTTTACTTCAACACTCCACTCCACTTTTTTTTTTTTTTTTTTGTGATATGCGATTGATGCAAGGATCAGTTATCTTTTCCCTTGCCCCTGCACTCAGAGCGCTACTCTCCGCAGTGCAGAGTGGCAGCTTAAGAGCCCGCAGGGATTCAGTGTTTTGCTTGCAGGTACATCACTACAGATCATAAGGAATCGAACCTGGGACCATTGAGTTACAGGACAGTCTCTCTATCCACAAGGCTGCTGCTCCTTATACTCTGATTTTCTGGCAGTTGCCCTCCTACTCTAGCTCTGTGCCGCTCCATCCCTCTCTTCCTTTCTCCATCTATCCATCCGCTCCCTTCATTTAAGTGTGCTCTTCAGTCCCACATTTTGTATAAAAGTATGCCTATGCCTTGTATCAAAGGACTCTGTTAAACAGGTACAACTACAGTTTGTTTGTGTGTGTGTGTGTGTGTGTGTGAGCGTGGGCACGGCATGCGTAGGTGTGTGCATACTTGTACGTGTGCACCATGGCATTCTCTCCAGAGCTCCCCTGCTGTGTGCGTTTATGCTGTGCCACATTTGCGTAAATTAATGTTTTATTTCATTCTCTCGTTTCATTATTTTGACAGTATAAGCCTACTGTATCAAGTACAAAGCATTCATAGTGGCTGTCAGCAGTAGAAAGAGAAAAGAAAATCATTTGTCAACATCTCAGGGATGTACCAGATTCTGTTGTCAAAACTGTTGGCATTTTTAAGTAAATGTCTTTAGGTACTTAATAATTATTACTCTATTTGCTTCAACTGTCATCCCATCAATCATTATTATACATAAATCATTTTACCTTTTCTTTTCCAAAAAGACAGATGTCTTTTTTTAGAGGTATTCATTTTTTTTGCAGCATCCTCATCCTATTTATTTATTCATTATTTTAAGAGTTTTGGTGACAATACGCAGTAAATAGACATAGGGAAGTGTGCATAGAGAAAAGTGTCAGTGTGTGGTAGAATTTGATCCCATGCTGTTGTGAGAAGAACAGAAGTGCTGCTGGCTGTGTGCGTTTACGTATGATTCCTGTTGCGAACTTCTCTATACATCACTGTATCTGGTTGTATGTTTATGTTATGTTGCCATTTGTCAAGATATCGCTCTTTGAAATCATTCAAGATAGAGCTGTTAAGTGGAAACCACAGTGCTCAGTGGAGCGGTACAGTACCTAGCACACTCTGGACTGTCTGTGGGCGCTGGGAGACAATTAGGATGTACAAGGGGTTTAAGTGCTGGCAAGCATGTAACAAGTTGCAATTCTCTGACTGCGTTGTTTTTGTTTATTTTTGGTACACATCACTGGCAGCTTAAGAGCCCGCAGGGATTCAGTGTTTTGCTTGCAGGTCCATCACAGATCATAAGGAATTGAACCTGGGACCCTCGAGTTACAGGACAGTCTCTCTACCCACGAGGCTGCTGCTCCTTATACTCTGATTTTCCTACTCTAGCTCTGTGCCGCTCCATTCCTCTCTCCCTTTCTCCATCTATCCATCCGCTCCCTTCATTTAAGTGTGCTCTTCAGTCCCACATTTTGTATAAAAGTATGCCCACTGAGCAATTTTACGTTGATTAGATGTTTAAAACACGTCTAAATGGCCATAGCCGTCTAGGCTAAATTAAGTTTAAATGGGGTTGAAAAGTGAAAGTTTATTAGATGTCTATACATAGACAATATTATCCTGGACTATATGAGAGCTACGCATAGACGCAATGTTGAAATTACTTCTTGTGCTCAGATAATTATCTTGTAGGCTAGTCTACAGGACTTCTCTGGTGCATATTTTTGGTATTTACAGATGTTTATTCATTGTAATAATGTATTTACTGCTTGGTCTAAAATAGGTCTATACATAGCCGTAATGATCCTGGGCTATATGAGAGCTAAAGCATAGACGCGACGTTGAAATCACGTCTTTTGCTCAGTGGGTGCCTATGCCATGTATCAAAGGACTCTGTTAAACAGGTACAACTACAGTTTGTTTGTGTGTGTGTGTGTGTGAGCGTGCGCACGGCATGCGTAGGTGTGTGCATACTTGTACGTGTGCACCATGGCATTCTCTCCAGAGCTCCCCTGCTGTCTGCGTTTATGCTGTGCCACATTTGCACAAATTAATGTTTTATTTCATTCTCTTGTTTCATTCTTTTGACAGTATAAGCCTACTGTATCAAGTACAAAGCATTCATAGTGGCTGTCAGCAGTAGAAAGAGAAAAGAAAATCATTTGTCAACATCTCAGGGATGTACAAGATTCTGTTGTCAAAACTGTTGGCATTTTTAAGTAAATGTCTTTAGGTACTTAATAATTATTACTCTATTTGCTTCAAATGTCATCCCATCAATCATTATTATACATAAATCATTTTACCTTTTCTTTTCCAAAAAGGCAGATATCTTTTTTTAGTGCTGCTGGCTGTGTGCATTTACGTATGATTCCTGTTGCGAACTTCTCTATACATCAAACCGATACATACTGTATCTGTTTGGTTGTATGTTTATGTTATGTTGCCATTCGTCAAGATATCCCTCTTTGAAATCATTCAAGATAGAGCTGTTAAGTGGAAACCACAGTGCTCAGTGGAGCGGTACAGTACCTAGCACACTCTGGACTGTCTGTGGTCGCTGGGAGACAATTAGGATGTACAAGGGGTTTAAGTGCTGGCAAGCATGTAACAAGTTGCAATTCTCTGACTGCATTGTTTTTGTTTGTTTTTTGTACACATCACTCCCATTCTTTACCTGTTATTTTTGTCCCCTGTTCTACCTAAGTAAATGATACATTTGATGTGTCTCTGGCTCAAAATGTTATTCCACTCAGATTAGTACCTGAAATTTAGTTTTGATGTGACCTTGTCATCACAGCAGATGTAGAAAGTGCTAGGAAGCCGGCACACTGTCAGAAATCAAGGATGGTGGGTTTCTCATGTGAGATGTAAGTCTGTTTTATTTCTAAGTTAAAAAATTACAAGGTACAATACCGCAGATGTTGCAGTCAGGCAACTATCTCCAGTGTACTTGTCATAACATCCAAATGAGTTTCATTTCCAGGGTCAATATCCTGGGTTGACCTGGGTGACATTTGAACTAATTACATGAGATTTAGCTGATTTTGAGCTTGTGTGAGTCATTTAAACCCCTATGGATTTGCAGTGGTCGCTAATTTAATCAAATGAAATCAAATAAACCCCATTCCTCTCATATATTCCCCTCAACTCGTCCCCCCTTTTATTGTCTCTATCACAGACAACATCCACATACCTACAAGCGCATGTGTGTGTGTATGATTGTGTGTGCACCACGTCTGTACAAGTATATATGGACACAGAACTAGTGTGGCAATGGGTCAGTGATAGAGAGAGAGTGCTTGCTGCCCAACCCAAGGGACTGCAGTTGTTTACGCAATGAGGTGTGAAGGGTTGTCTCTCTCAACTCTGATTTTCTTCTTTTAGCCTCTTTTGTCCTACCCCTCTTTCCATCTTCTCCTTTCTCACCATGTCGTCCTCTCTACCCGTCTGTCTTGTCTCGTCAATCTCCACTTGTGTGTCTCTCTCTGTCACTCTCTTCTCTACCTCTTTCTTTATCCCCATCTCTCTCTCTCTTTCCATTTCTTCCCCCTCTCTCTCTGTTTTTCTCCGTGGGTGAGTCAGACTCTTGTCAGATCTTCAAAGCATCACCCTGTGCTTTGTTTCCCCGCATCTCCATGCGCTGATGAGCCTTGAATAACGTACACAGCCAACAAACCTTCAAATGCGCCTGGCTGGCATCTTACATGATGGCTTGATGTGCTGTCTTGTTGTTAGGGGCGCTTGTTTTCCAGTCTGACAGAGAAAGAGAGAGAGAAAGCAGAGAGAGGTTTGGCTCTTTCATGAGCTGGGCCTAATTCTGGTTCTTTGTGGAAGGGAAGGAAGTGTGAGATATATTCTGTCATGCTTTCTTGCTCTCCTGCACTTTCTGGCTGTCTCCCTTCTTCTCTTGCCATCTACTTTTCTTTCTTCTGCTTCTTTTTCTCGCTCTTTTTTTCTCTCCCCTCCTCGCCCTTCCTTTCTTCTGCTCTCTTTGTCTTTCCCTCCCTCCTTCCCATGTGAGCCAGTGAACGCATGGTGAAAGGAGGATGAAGATGTCTGAGAGAGTCCATGTCTTCACAAATCATTACAGATGAAGACTGTTGTATATACACCAACAGAAGTATACCGCGCTAACACCTCTTACACTTACAAGTACTTATATGGTCACAGTGGAAGGTGTTTGTAGGTCAGGCAGCCCAGATACACACCTCTCCCACTCCTCCTGTCCAGTATCTACCAGCCACTCACTTCTCTTCTTTTTCTCTCAATTAGGTCAAAGACTGACCTGTCAAACCCAAGGGACAGAAGCCTATTTGGGTCAAAACTTTGACTTCCTAACAAACATAAGGGTTTGAAACCAGAGCCAAGCAAGAGGAATTTTGAGGGAAATTAATTTTTTATCTGAAAGGTTTCACTCTATTTCAATATTTCTCCATTTTCCATATATTCATATTGCTCATTACTGAAATTCATTAATTGATCAATGGGAAAAATACAGGTAATTGCATCCAAATATAAAATGCTACCATTTTGTATGTAAAGGTAGCTAATAACCTAAAACTTTTTTTAATGACATTAAGGATGCTCAAGTTCAACGTAATGCCAAAAGAACACGAGACCATGACAAATATAATGACCAAAAATGTGGGTTTAAACATCACTTGAGAATTGAACATGACTCCAATGAGACAATTTGCAGGTAAGTCGTAGTCAAAACCTACATAAGGCAGAGAATGGCCCAAAATCTGTGCAGCAGGTATCTTCCTACCCACAAGGAAGTTGCTTTTGAAGCGAATATGTATATTAAGGACTGAATACTTCAATATTGACTACAATGGCTAAAACAATGACTACAATTTCTTCTTCTTCCTCTTACCAGTGTTATTTGGTTCTATAGCTCATCTTTGTTTAATTTGTAACTTTATAAAGAAAAGTTCCATCAGACTTAATGTTGTAAGCCTTACACCAAGTGTGTGTGTAGGCGTGTGTGTACCTGTACTTGTGTTTGAGCGGTGTTAAACCTTGAGTTTGAGTGACAGCCAGTGTGTGAGTATGTGAGCCAGCTCGCTGTTTCGAAAGCCTGATTAAGACTTTGACCTGCTTGCAGCCGTTTCATCCACCCTCTAAACAAGGCTTGTCTGCTGCGTTCAAAGCTCTGCCCGTCTGTCTGCCTGTTCCTCTGTTCCATATTGGATGTTGTCTCTCGCTCTCTCTGTCTTTATCTCTCTCAGCCATTATTTCTCTGCTGTTCTCATTCTCTCCCTCTCTCTCTCTCCTGAGTATCTCCTTTGAGACACTCCATTGATCCCCAAAGGAGGAATTTGTCTTTTCGCTTGCCCCTCTTCATAGAGAAGCCAGAATGCAGGCAGCCCCGCAAGAGCTGGTAGGGATTTAGAGTCTTGCTCAAGGACACATCAGTAGGGAGGGTTCTTGCTGTCAGGAGACTGAACACAGATATTCTGGTTGAAGGAGAGTCTCCCTTATCAGTTCACCACTCTGTTGCCTACAAACTGCCTGTGGATGTGTTTGTTTACTTGTGTGTGCGCACTTGCATGAATGTGTGTATGTGTGATTTCTCTCTCTCAAATCACTTGTCTTTTGTCTCACTCATTTTTTCTGTCGCTATGTTTGTGTCTCTTAGTTTCTTTATTTTGCTTTCTCTCCCTGTCTTTCTTTCTTTTTTTCTGGCACATTCCAGCCCCAGTCTGTTGCTATAAAGCTTGTTTGGCTGTTGCCAAACACTCCAGTTTCCTTTGATGATGGAATACGGCCTCCCAGCCGCTCCATCTCCACAGCGTGCCTCCTTTATCTCCTTGTCACCAAACATTCACACTGCTTTTCATTGGCACCTGACGATTAATCCAAATCGAAAAGCGGCAATTTGTAGTTGATTGATAATCCCTCATGACGTGATGGTGGAAAAATACCACTAAACTTGTGTATCCACCCGGACAGTTTTAGCAATCTAGTCGGCCTGCCTCCTGTCGAAGGAGCCATTGATTTGGAGAGTTCATCGTTCTTCCGCCCCAACAGTGAGGCATTACTCCGCTTTATTCCTCTCCCTATCTTCCACAGTGTAGTGCCTGTCCCATTAGCCAACAATAAAAGTTGCCTAATTAAAGCCGAGATGGTCCGTGACGGGCCAAGGAGCAGGGCCAGGGCCTCCTTTAATGTGTGGCGGCCATTGATCGACCAGTGGATCCATAATGTAATCTGCATGGCTGTGTCCACGTATGGATCCACACCGATGAGAGGTGAGAGTAAGGGAAGGAGTTGGAGAAAGAGTGGAAAGAGGTGAGGAGGTGTGTTGGAAAAAAGGCAAAGCATCAGAGAGGAGAGAGGTTAGGGCATGAGAGAAAGAAAGCAAGCATCCGAGAGCAAGACAGAATAAATAAAATGGAGACAGACAAAAAAAAGAGACAGAGAGACGAAGAGACAAAGAAAAAAAAAAGTGAAGAGAATAGCAGCAGCCAGAGTATCTCTCGGCAGGCTTAATAGTAAGAAAGAGTGAGGGCATGGAGAATGACAGAGGGGGACAAACAACAGCAGAGGAAAACAAGATTTAACAAAAAAAGGGGAAAAAAGAGAGACTCAGAAAGTGCTTCCATGCTGTCAAGAAGCAGCCCAGCTAGGCAGTCCTTCTTCCTGTCAACTAAGAGATGAATGGCCTAGCGTACCCTAACCACCAGCCGCTGCTTTGAAGCTGTACTTGTCATAGCAGGCATAGAGTGGCTAGCAACAGCTTCTCTCTAATCGCAGACCAGTTTATGAAATCCTAGCAACAGCTTTTCTGTTGCTAGGATTTCATAAAGTGGTCTGCGATTAGCGCTATGTTCGGAGTATTGTGCACCACTCTGTGGAAAGTATACAATTTCCCTTTCCTCTCCCAACCATTTGTCTTTGTTGCCAGACCACCGGCAAAGGCAGCGGTCTGGAACATTTTCATGGTCTCTAATTAATAGTCTCCTTTTGAGTTTGTCAAGTTTCTTCTAGATATTCTGCTACGGATTAGAAAGACTGAATCACTGCGAGCTGAGCATGCTTAAAAATTTGAGTCTTGCACTTCTGTCTTTTGAAGTATTTCCAAATATGAATTGAATAATTTCCAAATATCTTACCCTAACCCTACATCCGTAGGGTGAAATTCCTTAATATAAAAGAAATTCCTTAATATCTCTAAAATATAGAAGATTGAATCTGTAGAATTGTCATCATTTTCTCAACCAATGACTTACGTTATATACTATGCAGTAAAAAGTAACAATTTGTCTTAATTTTGTGCTCTCTATTTTGTAAGAGTAGGTTTTCCCTTTTTTTGAATGGTCTCCTTTTGCAATACAACTTTTCATTGAAAGATGGAGCTTGAATGATTTTAAGTGTTTGACTATCTCCTAAATTAATCAAGACAGATCAACAAAGGAAGCTCCTATGTGTTAAGCCAATCATAGAACAATGCTTTGCCCCATTACAGAATCAAAATACTTTTTATCAGCAGGTACATTGACATGTACTTGGGATTTTCCTTTGTAGGTTGGTGTACATTACATAAACGCAGCAAATTATGCAGGCATTAACAAACGTAATTTACATAGAGACAAGATATTTTACATAATATACAGAGTTGAATACAAGACAGAATATGTACAGGCAGTAATGGAGAGTGGAGTTTCATGAAAACATCATGTTAAGGAAAAGTACTACTTAAAATGAAGCCCTGAATGATGTATTTTAATCTTTTGAGGCTGTTATCTTTCTTCTCCTCCACTTATTCACCCACCCATCCTCCCTTTTTCTCACCCCCGACATCACTCTCTCCCAGGGTCAGAAATTAACGAGAGCTTGGGGCAAAAATGCCGTTGCAAGTTCATAAAATGCCTGTGAAATTAAATGAGTGGACAAAAATTGCCCTGCGCTTCAACCTGTTCAGAATTGTTTTCGTTGAGTTGTCACGCGTGAATGCAACTACTGTCCCCAGTGGGCCTCCGTAGGTGATTCGTGGGAGCCTATGGCTGGGGGATTCTTTCCAATGTGGTCTGGGTGAGAAAAATGGAGTGTTTTTTTTTTTTTTGGGGCCGAAAACAACAAAGCATACAGCCTGAAGCAGTAAAAAATATTGGCAGTGCGCAGCCAGCAGTAGAAGAAACAAACCACTGTGAACAAAAAGTAAAACGACCAATATCGTAAAACCTCAACAATTGAAGGATGGAAGATGGACTGGTTGGAGAGTGGAGAAAACGGCACTATACTTTTGCTCTGCCACGAGTTTCCAGCAGTGGGAAAGAAGTGTGGGACGTGTGGTATACTATTATTTAAAATTTCCCCACAAAAGGTCCAATATGCCCCCAAAAATCAAATCAAGGGGGCAAGAAATGCCCACTGAAAAAAAAAAATCTCCTCTCCCTCATCCGATGTTGACATAACTGATGTTTTCTCTGTTGCTTTCCTCTCCTCATGCTCTCTGTTGTGTGTATGTGTGTGCATGAGTGTATGTGTGTGCATGTGTGTATGTGTGTGCACTCATAGACCTCTTACTATATCCAGACCCTACTTTTGGGAACTACTGCTGTAGACCTCCCCTTGGTTGAATTCACAAAACCTTTGACAACTTCTGATTAAGTGTAATTGGTGTTTTTTTCCTAATGGTCATCCGCAAAGCATTTTAGCAGTAAAATTGCTCTCAAATCAAGACAAAAATCAGTGGAGAGGTTTTTTAGCGGAGACAAAAGTGCTCTTAGTGCTAAAAAAATCATGATTCACTCACTATCATTTTTGTAGATGCGTGTAGAAGCCCTTTTAGATGTCGGATAATGTGCTTAGTGAGCAGAGGCCCTCGACTCCAGTAAAGATGAGGACAAACGTAAAATGTTCTGGGTTAAATTTAAATGTGTTTTAACATGAAAAGTGCACAGACTCATCTCCAAATGGAAAGGGTGAATTACAGAGGAAAGGGTTTAAAAAAAAAAAAAAAAAGTGTCACACATTTACAAAACTACTTGAGACCTCACGGCACTTAGAGTAAGGGACAGATGGAGGTGAAGGGAGGGATAAGGAGGATGACCAAGAAAGGAGCAGAGTCAATAAAGTTGAGAAGGTTCTGGTAATGGTCTCCTTGAGGTGATTAGGGCAGAGGGAGGGGATGAGGAGCAAGATGGTTTGTGTGTGTGAGCGTGACACAGAGCAACTGGAGGTGTTGACAGTGCCCAGAGGGGTGGTGGGTGGTGGGTGGTGTGTGTGTGTGTGTGTGTGTGTGTGTGTGTGTGTGTGTGTTTGTTTTTCTTTTAGGCAGCCTTTTTAAAAATTTAAATGTTTCTCAAGGAGCTACTTAGGGATTTCACAAATGCAGGGCAACTTGTACTTTTCTGAAGTCAAGTGCGCTTTAGCGTTTGCGTTTGCAGGGAACTGGCGTCTTGCCTACAGCACATTTGCAAATTATACACACAACCTTTACATACTGTCCGCATCCTGGAAATGACAGCTCCGGTCTGTCCATTTTTAATTATAGCAATAAAGACAAAAACGAAAATTGCAAGATTGTACGTTTTTCCAGATGATATTCCGTGCAAGATGCCTCCTCTGAGGGTATATACAGTCATGTTTGTGGGCTGACTTGTTCCTCTTTCATATTTTGAGTCCTAGCTGAAGATTAGCCTAGTTGTGACAGGTTTTAATATGTTGTGTGCTGCTGTCAGTGTGCTAAGTGACTTTGACAGATCTGTACAGAGGCGTCGGCCCTTCTCAAACTCACCGACTGACTTTCTCTGGGTAAGCCTTTGCTTGCCCCCCTCGCTGCGCACTAACCAAAGTTGTTGGCTAATCTGTGTGTGTGTGTGTGTGTGCGCGCATGTGTGTGCAGGCATGTGTGTGCAGGCATGTGTCCATGGGTGCCTGTGTGCACAAGCCTGTGTTTATGTGTGTGCATGTGCCTTACAGCCTATGTGTGAGGTTCTGTGTGTGTATGTGTCTGCGACTAAGCATGTGAATATGCCTTTGCTAGCAAGCTGATATGCTTGTTAGTGAGTGTGTGCGTGTGTATGTACATGCATTACTGCCTGTGCATACTGTGGCATACTTTTACCAAGTCTTAAATTTAATCTTAATGTCAGTCATACAGACCTATATTTTGATTCAGTCTGAGGTTGTTTTCATTTTCACGTTTATTTCAAGTGCGAAATTGGTCTAATATTTCATTCTGACTGGCATCAAAAAGGTCTTCAAAAGTCCTGAACTTGATGAAGCTTGCAGACACCCTGCGTGTATACATACTCTCCCCTGTGTGTATTATTCTATTCATGTCCGTGTCTGTGCCTGTCTTTGTTTGTGTTCCATATATACTATGTATATATATATGCTAAGATAAAATGCCTAGCTCCCCCTAGTCTAGTGGGTTTTGCCAATGCAGATGAAGCCAGCTGGCTTTACTGTTGGAAGCTGACAGCGGCTGGCTGTGACAGACGACCTAAACGGTGCTAATGTACAACCACTGGAGTATTAGGGAAACTACACAGCTATATAGAACCATGCCAGGGTGGTCACACACATCGAGTTGGAACATAGGGATGGAGAGACAGAGAGAGAGTGAAGGAGGGAGGGAGAGAGAGAGAGAGAGACAGAAGACAGATTTTCAGAAGGTCAATGTGGGGCATCTTCTCAGCTTTGTCCCTGGGTGCTCCACCTACCCAGTCTGTCTGCCACACACACACACACACACACACACACACACACACACAAAGCGTCCCTGCCTTGTCACTTTGTGCATGTGTGTGTGTGTGTGTGTGTGGGGGGCAGACAGACTGGGTAGGTGGAGCACCCAGGGACAAAGCTGGGAAGATGGAAACATATTGTCAGTCAGCTGTGATGACATGCCTGCAGGAACATAATACCACACACACACACACACACACACACACACACACACACACACACACACACACACACACACACACACACACACACACTACAGATTGAGGATGAGATGTACCACACACACACACACACACACACACACACACACACAGAGTGCAGACTACGGATGATATCTTCTACACACAGAGGAGGACTGAATCTTAATGGGTTTGAAGTCAACAGGAATTTAAATATGAATTAAATCAGAATTTAAGTCGGTGAATTAAAATTCCCACTGTTCTGAAATTCAAACAGAAATGCCGATGTCAGTCATTTTCTGGCTGAGCCATCAGTTCATACTGGCAGCCAGCGTATTCTGCAGTATGCGTCAGTTCACTTTAGGTCAGGCAGGTTTGGTTTACTCTATTCACTTTTGGCCCGTTCAGCATCTTTATGTTTGTGTTGTCTCTTCTCTTTTTTTCTTCATCGCTTCTCTTCCCTCCACTTCACTTTCCCTCTTACTTCTTCTTTTCTCTATTCTGTTCTCTTCTCTTTTTCTCCTCTCCTCTCCTCTCCTCTCCTCTCCTCTCCTCTCCTCTCCTCTCCTCCACTTCTGTCCTTTGTCATCTTATTCTGTTCTGCTCTGCTGTTCTATCTGTCTGTCTGCCTCTGTATTCATCCATCCATTTACCCATTCATCTATCTATCTATCGAGTGCACAGTCTCTGGAGTGTATCTTGGCCAGTAGGTGGTTAACTAATATCGGCTTCCTTCTCCCCTACGGTCTGGCCAGTGTCGGTCCAGCCTCCCATTCTAAGTCTCTCTCTGATTAACGGCTCTTATTAGTCCTAATGAGCTGCTAAGTGATTGCCCGAGCACAGCTGCTGACATCCAGCAGGAACACTGTCTTCTTTTCGCCTTCTGTGTTTCTTATCTCCTTTAGCTTTCTCTAATTTCTCCCACTTTAATCCTTTGGTGAGTTTACTGACTTGATGTTGGTGTCAGTGTTTTACCGCAGACATTTTGTTTTTGAGATTTGTCTTCAATTCTCTGTTCTCTTATACTCTCTATCTCTATCTCTTTCTCTCTCTCTTGGTCTCCACTACTCTTTTTGATTTAGAACACAGCCACCATATTGTTGAGGTTAAGTAATGGCATTTGGACTGGAGAAATTGAATTAGCCTTTTGTGTTTTGACCCTCAGTCTCTCTGCCTTTCACCCCCTCTCTCTGCATGTCTGTCTCTCTATTTCTCTCTCCCACGATCTGTTCTGTTCTTATCTGTTCTCTTTTGCTTTTCCTTTGTATTCTTTCTCCCTCTCTTTCTCTGTCTTAGAAGAGCTTTCACTTGGTATCCTCATTTGTCCAGCTTCATATGTATGTTAATTATTTGGTTCTCTGATTCTATAGATAGTAGTAGTTTGGTTTCCATCCCTATATATTGTCAAGGCTGCTGGATTTTTAACTCAGACCAAACATGTGACTCCATCCCCTATAAAAGGCGATGGATTGTGTTCATCATGTCTGATTGATTGTTTCCATGTGTCTGTCTACCAAGATGTCTTTTCAACCGTGTAAGATAAAGCCATGAAACAAACATATTGCTTAGCCGATGCAAATAACAAAATCCAAACAACTTAACCTAGAAGGGGTTTAGGGGGTTGGAAGGCAGATGGGATACATTTACATCTTACATTTAAGGAATTTAGCTGGAGCTCCTATCCTAATCGGCTTGCAGTGAGTGCAGCAGTAGAATAAACTTCACTTCTGAAATCAAAGGTCAGAGACATAGTATGATAATGATCATGTAAGAGTGTAGTGCCAAGAAAAGAAGCAGAATAAGAGCTAGAGATAAACAGAAGGGACCTTTGTTTGTTTGTTGCTTATTTTTCTTTAAAGAGCAATTAGAGTGAATAGAGAGGACATATTGTTCAGTTTTCAGACCATTGAATAGAAGATGGGGAGTTCTGTTGTTCTGATTTAAGTGTGAAGAGATGTTGAGGTCCTGCTGACTACCTTGCTCTTTTGCATCACATTACTAAGAGAGACAATTGTATTGTATATATAAATGAACAGGGTTTTTCTTTTTACTACAGTGTTGTGATCTTCAAGAGGCAAAGTGTGAGAAACTTCACATACTTGTGCACTGTCAAACTTCATTGCCAATTACAGTTCTTGAAAATAAATCTATAAAAAGAGGTAAAAATTGTATTATTGTGAACGTTAAACTATGAATCTTCTCACCTTACCTGTGAATTTTCACCTCCCACACTTCTATTTGCATACTGCGAATGAACTGTGCGTAATTGCTACAAAGAAATTGTGGAGTTTCAACTCAGAGGCTTGGGAAGGAAGAAGCATTTCATTTAAGACAAGTTTTCAATGATCATGCAATTGTTTCTCAAAAACAGCAATATATGTGACAGGGCGAAGATGAAGATGTTGTTTATGTTGTCAGTTATACAAGAAAAGTTATGATGGAAGAGACAGAAAACGGGAATTTTAATATTGGTGTCAATGGTGAAAATCTGCATATAGATGATGTTTGCCTTCACATCTGTTTCTATCCTGTCACTGTGGGACTGTAAGGAATTTGTAGTTGTTTTTAATTTTGTGTTGTAAACCCCTTGTTTCGCCCTGTGGTGTGGACAGTGAAATCACAGACCATTGTCAGTGCTTGAAATAGGACAGATAGGGGCTGAGAATCAATAGCTGTGCTTTCATCTGCATCCGGCCAGATCTTATTTCCCAGTATTACCAGAGATTTTCTCATCGCTCCTGATAAAAAGCAATAGAGCTCAGAAATGATTCAGAGAAATAGTCCTGTCAAAAAGTGATTTATCTTCTGTGAATAATCGTGGGGGTTATTGAATATTTTTAGATTAAGTTAATTACTCGACTATAAAAAGCCATAAATTGAAGCTCTCCTTGTCGAGAAGCTTCAGATCTCGCTGAGTCTCTCTCTATTGCTCGTTCTCTCTGTCGGCCGTGTGATTGGAAAAAAAAAAAAAATCTGTTTTATCATTCTGTCACCAGCAAGACGCGTTCCGCTTGACCTGATGCAATTGGAGGCAATTGAAACAGTCATCTTACCGTGCTGCTGTGATGGTGGTGGTGTGTGGTTCTTTCAGTTGCATCATGTCCACACACACATATACAGTATATAGACATAGACACACTCTCACACACAAACATGAGCGCACATGTGCACGCATATTACGCACGCACGCACGCAGGTATTAGACACATACATCAATACATACACATACATATATACACACACAGACACACATATGCGCACGCAAAGGAACACACATGCCTACACACACTGACACACTCATAGGCACACCAAAAAATTGGTGCCACACACCCATCCACGCAAATAATTCATTCACAGCAACAAACTTACTTCTTGAGCCGTCTCTTCGCCACTCTGTGTTTCCACTGCAAGTGCGTTTTAATTGTGTGTGCTGCCGTTCATAATGTCTGCTTATTACTGTGTGCCTAATGTTTTTTTCCCTTACTAAGCCTGCAGATTACACACACTAATGACTTAATGTACTGATCCTTCACTTACATCTCTGGAACCTTTCCTTCAACTCCTAAATATGTGTGGCGCATTAGGATGGCCGATTTAGCAAGCCTCAACTCGACAGGAGAGACATCTTAAGTGATTTTTTTTTTTTGTTTGTTTGTTTTTTTTGGTAAAGGAGGCAGCCCATATAAAGAAGTGATGACTATGTGATTGTATTCTTCCCCTAACCCTAACACTAACCCTCCATCTACGCATATACACTTAGAAACACACATATCTTAGCCCCAGTGTCCACTTTTAGCATCTCATTTTTAGCTATAAGTCCCAACCAAATGCTTGGACAAGTGCTGGTTGTTCTTGCTAAGTGACCATTGAAAACCCATTTGATGTCTGGTCCTCTTTTGCTAAAACGTGAAAGTTTTAACTTTTGGCATTCGGCACTTAAAGCGCTAAAAATGTGCTGAACTCTTAGTGATGTCGAGAACATGCAACATGTCCATGAAAAAGATGACAGTTCTGTGAAGAGACAGTTTCTAATGGACACTGCGTACATACCCATACTCATGGCATACTATGGACGTACACACACGCACTTCATTTGTTTTAAAGAAAGTAGGAAGTCCCCTCACTTTTGGTATTCTTGTTCTTTTTTTATTTAGACAGTAGAAATGGAGCCAGAGATGCAGAAGAGGAAGCTCTGGTGGGATTCAACTCTAGACCAGAGAGGCCGCATCTCTGAGAACGAATGATCATATTTCTTAAGGCTGGCGCAAATGATCGATGGCAAAACCAGTTTGCATTGACAGAACCATTGTTTTCCTGTGGAGAGAGCGGTGGCGCCCACCTCAGAAGCAGCGATGCTCCTGGTGCCGCTCTCTGCTCAAAATTCCCACCATGCAGCTGACTTTTCTAAAGCGCTTCCAGTCAGATTTACAGATGGAGGAGAAACTCGTCTGGTCAAAGTCACACGCGCCCAAACCCTGCTTGGTCGACTGGCTCCCCTCCATCTTCTGTGTCGAATAATAAGAGCAATTTCCAAGGCTTTATTTTGATCAAAGCTCAGGTACTTTGAAACACAAGCTGCGACCAGTGGCTTAGAAGAGGCTAATGCTGCTTTTCCACCACATGGTACTGGCTCAACTCACCTCAACTCGACTCGACTCTACTCGCTTTTGGTAGTACCACTTTGGTTTTCCACTGCAGATAGTACCCCCTCAATGTGCCCCACCACCCACAACTGGTCGTCATAGTGACGCCACATGAAACACGACACACACAGCAATAATGGAGGATATCGAAGGGATGGTGTTCTTGATTCTCGGTATGTGGCTGATAGTCACAGCAAGGAAACAGATTTTATTTCAGAAGAGGCTGAAGGCAGCAAGACAAAAGGCTGCTCTCTGGTTGCTCAAAGGCGACGCAAGAGGGTAAGCTAACCTGGTAGCTAATGTTAGCATATAAGTCCCGAGTCGCGCAATGATAATGATTCTCTCTGGCCAATCAGTAGTCTGCAGTGTTTTCACGTCACCTTTTAGTATCGCCTCAGCTCGCTTGGAACCTCGAGTCGAGTCGAGCCGGTACCATGCGGTGGAAAAGCGGCATAAGTTCTTAGAAGAGACCACGTTCTTTGAAGAGACCAAGTTGGCATCACCTATTGTTTTTATATCCGCCGCCTTCCTGCTACCATTCCATGATTTATCGGCAAGCCTGCATGCGCCCTGCTTAGTGATGAGTGCAGTGCAATCCACTAGTCATATGTGGGCGCCCTTTACAGTAGGTGTAATTAGTGAGAGCTACCAAGAACCCTCCCGTTGCTCCTACCAGGTTTTGTGCCATCGATCCTTAGTGCCTTCTCTTCCCCCTGTCTCACATCACTGTGGGAAGCAGCCGAGGAAAACACAAACCTCATCCCAGGCAATGTTGCTTCTCTCTGGCATTGCCATGGTTACGTGAGTGTGGGGCCCAGCTATGTCGCTAGCTAGGCACAGTGTAGAAACACACATGTCACACTTCCACACACTCACACAGGCGTACAAACATGTGCCGCAGGCCAGCATGGGAGAGGGGGGCACCTTTTGTGTGAATAGGG
Organism: Centroberyx affinis; assembly: GCF_046629955.1. Classification (NCBI taxonomy): domain Eukaryota; kingdom Metazoa; phylum Chordata; class Actinopteri; order Beryciformes; family Berycidae; genus Centroberyx; species Centroberyx affinis. The sequence continues at coordinate 42,609 of NW_027283846.1, forward strand.
ATATTGGCAGAAGTAGTAGCATTGGTAGTGGCCGTACTCAACATTAAACACTTTTCGTTTTCTTGTACATGACACCATCATGTCCCGGGGCGAGTGGATCAGTATGTCTGCAAATGGGCAGATATGGTATTAATAGCCGTATTCCATTTGATGTCGAGGACTTACATTATGTTGCCAACTGCTGGGGGCCCTGCTGTTTGATGTATGGACGCACGGCTTATGGTGTAGATAGTGGGAGATGAGAGCATTGTTGGAGTGATTGTGGAGATTGTACGGCCTGAAGCATTCCTTATCAGTGGTTGGGCTGTGGTTCAATGCTTTGATGAGGGAGTAAGCATAGCGGTGCGTTGGGAAGAAAATCCTTGTAACTCAGCAACCAGCAAATGAAGACAACCAGCAAATGAAGACAGTGGAGGATTTCCCCATTGACACACATGCTTTTTTTTAAGCTACACAGTGGACTTTGATTGAGTTTTTGGGGTTTCATGAACCCTAGGCATCATGGAACTCAGTCAAGTTTCAAGTCTTTTCAGTCTCAGTTTCAAGAGAAATAACAAAAGGTGTTCACACAAAAAAAAACCCTTGCTAGCAAAAAACTTCTGTTCTCTGTTACTCTTTCTTTTCTAACCTTAACCCCCCTCATTTTCACTTTTTTTGCCTTTCTTTCACTTTGTCTCTCTCTCTCACACACACACCAGCCTACCTTCACCTCCAGCTGTCTATTTTCATATCTTCACATCTTGTCTGGCACACTACTGTTATTCTACTCTCATTACACTTTGAGCTTTGAGCTTTGAGTGTGTGTATGTGTGTGTGTGTGTTTGCTCTCAATGTGTTGGTGGCACCAGGTTTGCCAGGTTGACTCCCTTCTTAATTATCCAACGTTATGAATGCCACCTCTCTGGAAAATGTTCAGCTCTCATTAACACCAGTGTTATCACACTAATTGGGCCTCGGTGGGGAAATCACATTTGTTGTTGCAGAAACCTGGGACGGAGGTGGGGGGTGGAAGTATCACATGTCTGACTCGAAACTGGCTTGTGTGTCTCATTTTTAAGAGTCCAGCCTTGGGCGGTGTCACCCGGGTGTCATTTCGAAGGTGGAAACTGGATTGTGACATGTTTGGATTGAGCATCCAGATTGTAAGTCATTAGATTCATTAGATTTAACCTAACCGCCGCTGTAAATTATAAATAATGAGTGCGCTACTTCGTGTGATCTTATGAGCTTTGGATGTGGAAATCTTGTTAAAACCAATAGCGTGGTCTCTGGCGGTCGGCAACTCAGGTTTGCTCGTGATTAATCTAAACCAACAGAAGGTTGTCAAACGGGCCTGTTTTTATTGCCAATTGCTATCTGTACACACACACACATACACACGCACACGCACACAGAGACACACACAACCACACAGGCTTTATGATTACATCAGGCTAAACTAGCTCGTTCATCATCTTACATCACATTACCGTGTGGCCCACAGTCGTAGAGGGCAGATGGCAGCACTGGCGTGAGTGTGTTTGTGTATGTGTGTGCATGTGTGTGTGTCCCCATCTGCGTGTGTGCGTGTGTGTGTGTGTGTTTGTGTGTATGTGGCCGCACTTAGTCTCCGGAGGTGTAACCCGGCTCTCCATACCAAGCTGTGCCAAGTGCTCACAGCTGGCAGCGACCGAGCAGTTGGTCTCTCTGGACAAGTTGCCCCCTGCGCCAGGACAAACAGGAAATGAGCCCCGGGGGCTGGCAGGAAACTGGCTCAGCGGCCAATAGGAAGAGAGGAGAGGTAGGAGGAAGAGAGCAGGAGGGCAGCTAGGGGAAGGATACTAATACCAACAGAAGAGATGTCAAATGACTGTATCAGAGAACGGAAAGGAGATGGAGAAAGGGAGGAGGGAGAGAAGAGGAGGAATATAATGAATGAAGGATGGACCAGAGGAGAGATCAAGAGACTATCAGAAGAAAGCTGAGGGAGAAGAGAGGGAGGAAGGATAGATGAATGAGGAAAGGATACATGAAGTGGTAGAGCAGAAACTATGTCAGGAGAATGGGGAGAAGGCAAAGGGAGGACTGGAAAAATTTGGGTTGTGAGAGAAAGAGGGTTTAGATAAATTCATAGATTAAACACTGTCCTCTGTATTTATTTTTGGGGTCCCTTTTCGCTTGGTGAGGTCTGTTATGACATTTTTGTCGTCCAAAGATCCAGTTTTCTTACTGTTACCTTGTTTTAGTCCCAGTTTTTGTATGGGCATGTATGTGTGTGTACACGCACCACATTGTGCTCTCCATGGACACCCCCACCTGCACTGTGTTTGTTTACATTATGAAACATTTCTGAAAATTAATGTTTCATTTCATTGTGTCAGCTCATTCTTTTGGCAGTATAAACACATTTTAAGTACAAAACTCACCTAGAGGCTGACAGTGGAGATTTGACAGAAAAGAATTTCCAAACATTGCAGAAATATACGTTTCCATACTGTTAATACTTTTAATCAAATGTCTTCAGATGTGTTTCTGTGTGTGCGTGTGTGTGTGTTGTTATTGATGCTACTCTGCTGTGCTACCAAGCCTATGCTGTGTCTCTGTATCCTCAGCTCTTCTGCCAATTTTATCACAAAATGGCTGTCTTCAGAGGCATGTGTGTCTCTATGTGTGTTTGTGTACAGATGCGCATATTTGTGTGTGTGTGTGTGTGTGTGAGAGAGAGTGTTGGAGGTATCAAAAGAGGGCTCTCGCTCCCACAGTGACACGAGGAGAGCTTGTGTCAGAGCTGTTTGCTCTAACAACTGACACTAGCACTAACATTCTTTTCTACCCCTGAACATCAAGAACCTGAGAATATTATTTGTCAAGAGAATATTTTGGAGGCACACCTACCAAGGAACTAAGGCCACTGAGACTCTTATCTTGATGTCAGGCTCACTGAAGCATGAACTTAGTTTTGGAAATTGCCTAGATTGCCTTATTTTGAGTGCATGTCTACTGAGACATCGATATATTATCAACTGGTTCTTATTGTGGAGGCAGGAATCCAAAGCTAATCATCAAGAGACTCTTGAAGGAATTCCTACTGTGGAAGTTAGTTCAATTACTTAAATTAATCACCAGGTTCTGATTTTGAATGCAAGGCTACTTGAAGCAAGGGCCCTGTTGAGGTTAATGCTAAGAGTCTCTTATTTTGAAAGTGGGCCTAATGGTGCCTTTTTTAGTTTAAGTGGTTACCAAGAGACTCCTGGTTTGAAGGTGGGCCAACTGGGTCATGGGGACTTAAGTGAAATCACAGAGACTGCGGAAAAATCTCAGTTCTAGTTTTATTGGACCTTAGTGCTGCGTTTGATAGAGTAGACCATGACATACTGGTAGGCAGACTGGAAAAAGGGGTAGGGCTGTCTGGCACAGTCCTAAACTGGTTTAAATCTTACTTACAAGACAGAGACTACTTTGTATCTATTGGTAACTGCGTATCTGAGCGAACAAAAATGGCATGTGGAGTTCCCCAGGGGTTGATCCTTGGGCCTCTTCTGTTCAATCTCTACATGCTGCCACTAGCTCAAATTATGCAAAACAACAGTATTTCCTATCATAATTACGCAGACGACACACAGATCTACATAGCTTTATCAACTGATGACTATGGTCCAATAGACTCCCTAAACAAGTGCACTGAAATAAATCAATGACTGGATGTGCCACAATTTTCTGCAACTAAATAAAGATAAAACTGAAATAATTGTTTTTGGTGTCAAAGAGGAGAGACTTAAAGTCACTGCCCATCTTGAATCCCTCTCACTGGAGACTAAAATCGTGGGGTGGGGGGGGTCCCTAATTGCCTCAGCCTGCCCAAGGTTTCTTCCAAGTTTTTCCTACTAGGTTTTTCTTGGGAGTTTTTCCTTGTGTGAAATTAGGGTCTAAGGCCGGGGTGCCAGGTAGGTTAGGCTATGTAGAATAGGTAGATTGTTTGTCTTGCTAAATCTGTTCTTGCCTACCGTGTGTTTCTTCGCTATGTTTGTCCTACATAACGTTGTTCACCATTGATTGTGTTTAGTTAGACTTAGCTAGACACATTCTCTGTAAAGTCCTCTGAGACATGCTTGTGACAAAGGGCTATATAAATAAACTTGACTTGACTTGACCTGTCTGCCAAATAATTTAAAATTCTGTTGCATGTTTATAAAGCACTTAATGGTTTACAACCAAAATACATTTCTGATCTCCTTCAATGTTATGAACCCGCCAGATCCCTCAGGCCTTCAGGTGCTGGTCTGCTTACTGTTCCCAGGGTCAAAACAAAGCATGGAGAAGCAGCTTTTCGTTTTTATGCTCCTCATGCCTGGAACAAACTTCCAGAAAATCTGAGGTCTGCTTCCACTTTACAATCTTTTAAATCAGGGCTTAAAACATTTTCTGTTCGCCAGGGCTTTTTAAGAAATCTAGGGCAACACTCATCTACACTGTAATATTTATTTATTTATATATTTTTTATTTTCTTTTAAATATGATTTGAATGCACTTTTCACTTTTCTAATCCTCTTGCACTGTCTTTTTCTGCACTAGTTTACTTTTTAAGTCTTTTATCTTGTGGATCTCTTGTCTGTACTTTTTAATTGTAAATTGTTTACCTTTACTGTATTTTTTTATTACTCTGTAAAGCACTTTGAATTGTCTCAGTGTATGAAATGTGCTATACAAATATAGCTGCCTTGCCTTACCAGCTGTTAAATCAACAGTCTTTTATCCTTTAAGCGGTGAGCAGAAAGAGCCGTCTGGACTAGGTGGCCATGAGAATGAGTAACGACCTGTGCTTTGACTGTTTTGTTTTTCTAAGCATTCATCCATATCAGGGTATTGGTGGTAGAGTCAGTTCCTCCAGCGATCACAGGGGTCACTGTTGCCATGTGTTCCAGGCCAGGCGTAGTGAATACAGTCGGTCCCATTACGGAGCCTCAGTCTCTCCTCCTCATAGCCCATCCTCGTCTGTGTCCTTGTTATTGTGATGAGCTATGCCCAATTTCAGTACAACCCCTGGACACTTGGAAGCTGTCCCTTCTAATCTGCTGTAGAGTCAGGGTCTAGGTTTGGAACCGGGCCCGACAGCGAGGCTTTAGCCACGACAAACACTGATTGGAGACTTTGGGATACTCCGGGTCTCCCAAAACATCGCAACAGTGGCATTTCACCATCTTGTTAATCAGCAACAACACCATGTGAATTGCTGGGCAGCCAGTTTACAATTAATCATTTAAACTATCAATTTGGAGCCATCAGTGATGACCACAGCTACTGCATGCCAGGGAGAAGGCTGTATTCATGTAGCCTCATTGTCTTCTACATCACTACAGTCGAGCAATCAAATCAAATACTGACTCCAGATTGGTCAGATGGTGGCCTCCTCTCTGTCTGCAAGAATAACACTGCTGTAAAAGCTGCTCCAACAGTAACATTTGGATGTAGTTGATTGTAGCTGACTTCTACTGTGGCCTCAGTTGTAGCTGGGGAGAAATATTCCCCAAGCTACAAGTCTTCATTGCAATGTGATGCATTTATTTTTTGAGATTTTCTAAAAAATTGCATTTTATTAGACTACATTGCTGTGTGATCATACTAATAGTGGCTGTTACGCATCTGCTGTGGCTGTGTTACATTTTCCGCTCACCCTCTCCATCTTCATACACTTCTTGTATTCGCATTGTGGCTGGATTGGACTATGCTGACTTCCGATCACAATGCAAGCCTGAGCAAATGTTTCTGTCTCTACTTCTGTTTCTGTTTTCTATCCATCCTTACCTGACTTCTGCCAGGCAAGACAGTGATGAGAGAGCCTGGACAGGTTGTCGAATGAGGATTCATAGACATGCACACACATATATATACAGACACATACACGCACACACAGGCTAGTTGTTAGTGGCTTTGTAGTCGTGGCCCAGTGCCAGCTCCCCGGCTGTCTGTCTGTCAGACTGAGCATGCTCACTACAACCTTGACAACATTCCACTGGGGTTGCCAAGGATACCAAGCAGAGCTGCCAGGTCCTGTGTGTGCGTGTGTGCGTGTGCGTGTGTTTGTGTCTGTGTGCTCATATGTAAAGCACTAGCAATGCACACAAATGCACACATACATATACCAGAGTCAAAATTTTGGTAATATGACACACACACACACACACACACACACACACAGAGAAACACACACACACTCTCCTTTCTTTCTGTCTCTCTTTCTTTCTGTCTGTTTCTCTCTCTCTCTGTCTGTTTCTCTCTCTCTCTCTCTCTCTCTCTCTCTCTCTCTCTCTCTCTCTCTCTCTCTCTCTCTCTCTCTCTCTCTCTCTCTCTCTCTCTCTCTCTCTCTCTCTCTCTCTCTCTCTCTCTCTCTCTCTCTCTCTCTCTCTAGATCATTGTTAATCAGTCTCGTCCCATCTCCTCTCCACTGCCTGTCAGTGGCTTGTCAAACACCCGTCAAAGCCCCTGCAGTCCGTCACACACTGCTGCCATTAATGACATCAGATGACACCCGGAGTTGAAGTCGCCCTCTGGAGATGACTGGCGACTCGATGCGCTCACTGCTGGGAAATTCATATTGCAGCGTTTTGGGATACGTCCACACCTAATTCTGTTATATTTTTCTACTGACAGTCTATATAACAGCCTAGTCAAGAGTCTCACTGGCTCTCTACCTCCATCCTTCCACCCTTCTTACTTTCTATATCACTCAGCCGTCTCACCCATCTTCTCTTCCTCCCTTTACCTCCATCTTTACCTCACCCTTCTTCTTGACTGCTGCGCCCCACCGGTTGAAAAATCAGGTGGAAACTGTTTTATGAAAAAATAAAAATCTCTAGTATTCCCAGAGAAACGCCATTAGCTATCAAGTGGCAGTGTAAACACAAATAGCAACAGGCTAAACATGAATGAGCTGGAATGGATCAGATTGAACTTAAAATACATCCTTTCTCTTGTTTTTCTTACTTTGGAAATATATGAAATGCATTTATTGTTACTACAATATTCAAAGTATTATGATCAAAATGTTCAAAGGGGGCCATGACTGAACAAAAGGTATCATTCTGCTGGTGTACTAGTCTATTACCTCCTTCTTTTCTTCCTTCCCACACACTCAACCACCACACTTCCCTCATTCCTCATGTCACCCTGCATCTCTCTTCCATTTTCTCTCCCTTTTCCTTCTTCTCCCTACTTCACTTTCACACCCCACTCCCTTACCTATTCCCCTCCCTCCCTCTCCCCCCATTTCGTTTTGTCCTCCCTCCCCCTTCCCTCCCTCCCTCCCTCCCTCCCTATCCCTTTCTTGCTCCCTCTGTCAGAGTGGTGGGCTCGTGACGGAGCCCCGCTGTGCTGGTTGACTTGAATTGCTCACGACCTTTCTCTCCTTTCTCTCTCTCTCTCCTCTCCACTCCCTCTTTCTTTCTTTCACTCTCTCTCCATTCCCCTTTCTCGCTCCATTTCTCTTTCCCTCCCGCTTGCTTTTATCCCCCCATCTTGCTCTTTCTTTGCCCCCCTCACCCTCTCTCTTTCCCTCTCTCCATCACATCTCTCATTCTCTCTCTCTCTCTCTCTCTTTCTCTCTGTAGAGGAGGAGGTGGAAAACTTTGACGTGTCCAGTCTCCAGGAAGAGGCTCTGAGGAACATTGAGGCCGACAGCTTCTGGTGCATGAGCAAACTGCTGGATGGCATCCAGGTAAGTGTGCGTGTGTGTGTGTTTGTGTGTATATGTTGAATAGTCACAGGGTTTTGCTCCATCCTTTCTAAGAGCACATTGTGTGATCGAAATACACATACTTTCATACATTCTTTCTCAATTTCAATCACTAATCTCTCTCTTAACACACACACACAAATTGTCTCTCTCTGTCTCTCTCTCACTCACACACACACACACACACACACACACACACACACACCTACCTACCTACAGGTGTCTTGCTTTGGCTTCACAAGGCACTGTCATCAGAGTCACAGTCACCCAGGTGGTATCTCTCTCTCTCTCTCTCACTCTCATATTTGGTCTGTGTCTCCCTGTCCTTCTCTTTCACTCCTTCACACTCTTTCATGCTCTCTCTTTCTCTCTCTCTCTGTCTGTCTCTCTCTCTCTCTCTCTGTCTGTCTGTCTCTCTCTCTCTCTCTCTCTGCTAGCTTTGTTTAGTATGCGTCCAGTCTCCTCTGGTCTGGTCTGGTCTAGTAGATAAGTGTTCCTTTCCCTACTGCCTTAACTTTAGCTCGACTGCTGATTCCTTTCTAATTAGCCATGTAGCTTTTGGTATATGAAGAGCTACGAACAGTCACACACACACACACACACACACACACACACACACACATATACATAAACACATGGCACACATACATGATTGCTAACTCTAACAGTCATACCGCAGTCATGCAAGCACACACACATTAAGGTTAACACAGACAGGTGGTAAGGTGTATACATGTGCATGCCCAAGCGAACAGACAAACACATGCACACACACACACACACACATAGACTAACACGCAGAGGCAGTAAAATATACACAAACTCACACACAGAGCTTTTATGCACTTACTTTTCCTTCTGCCACAAGCCCAAACAGCCATGGTTACAAGCGGATGTTTACGTGTCATAAGTGCTTGTAAAGTAAGTGTGTGTGAGTGCTTATCTGCACTTATAAGCTTGCTTGGAATTTTGTTTGTTTCACTTTCTGAGGGTTGTGTAGGCGACGGAGAATGACGGTTTAATGCCGCTGGACAAGGAAAATGCCTTAATGCCAAATATTTAATAAGGCCTTTAATGCCAAATATTTAATAATGTTCTGTCATTGCCAAATATTTAATGGTGCTTTTATGCCATAAATTTAATCATGGTCATGTGCCAAACATCCCTGCTATTCCATTAGGACAAAAGTGGAGTTTTCGATGCATAGAAACAACATTGGTTGTATCTTGGCCACACAGGAAATTGTCATAAGTGTGTGTGCGTGTGTGTATTTTTTGTGTGTGTGTTTGGAGCCTTTTTCCTTGCCGTTTATCCGGGGAATGTTGATTGAACATGCTCTTTTCTAGCACTGACCTCCCTCACATTCATCTTGTTTTACACATTCACACCTGAGAGCTTCCCAGTACAACCACAGCCTTCTACTTTTGACCACTAAGCAGCTTCACTCGATCAGTCGGGGTTTGATTGCCTTCGCTCAAGGGCACATAAGTGGTAGTTTTTCAGGGAGGGCATCGTGTTTTTTTTTTCCCCACTCATTTCTTCCCAGCTGGTTTGGGATTCCCCTTCCATTGACAAGCCTACAGTACTTCTCTAACTGTGCGAGTTATGTGTGTGAAACTGTTGTTTTTCTGTGTGTGTCTGTGTGAGGTGTTTATCTTGTTGAGTATTCTGAAGCAGGCTTGAATGTCTGGAAATCGGAGAAATGCTTACAGACCGTGACACCAAACTTCATTCTGTTTTGTCTCATTCATTCTCTTTTTCCCAAACCCCCCTGCCTACCAGTTCTCTCTATCCACCTCACTCTCTACGGTAATGGATGAGCCATCTGTCGACTGTAATCTCGTCTGTTTGGGCTGGTGGGAGTTTTTCCCTTACCAATACTGCTTCCGATATTTCTGATGCTCCCGATGCTAAATTTGGTCTTCACTCTAAAATTATTTGCTTTTACAATACCTTTCTGTGTTGGATGAAAGCGTGTCATTATGCAATAGAGTTAGTTTCTCTGCAACATTTGTATATGCCATCTGCTTTCTAAGTAGTCAGACTGTGCAATAAAAATGGCTGTGAACCAGTAGAAAACGTATAATTTTGAAACGTTTGAATACCTTTCTATATCTATATCTTTTGATGCTGTAAAATCAATATTGATGCCAAAAGTCTGTATGGTGCTGATAGGTATGGCCCTGGTGTCACTGGATGTCTGTGTGACCATGTGCCAACACAGTTACTGTCCACACCGTTGTCTGGCACACTATAGTAAGTACAAGCCAAGTCACCTCACTAGGGTCAGTGACCTGAATGTGAAATCACACTTGGAAATACACATAGTAATGATGATCAAAGCCTTGAGACATACGACCTTATCAGTCTGTTTTCAAATGTATTGATCAGCCAACATGCCCTTGGTTGCATAGTCAATGGAAACTAATGTTTCAGGGGGGAAAATGGTCAGAATATATAGTTAAATTAAAATAAAAGCAGTGGCTAATTAATATTGAGAATCCTGTATTGTGCAAAAAAAGGCTCACATCCAGACACACACACACACACCCTTGGAGAGTCTTATTATTATTTTTTTTTTAAATAGATGCTGTGCCTTGGTGCCCCTTAGAGAGAGAAAGATAGAAAGCAAGAAGCAAGAGAGAGGAATTGTGTGTGTGTGTGTGTATTTGTGCATATGTGTGCTTGTGTATACGTGTTTGTGTGTGTATGTTGTTGTGCCCATGCTTGTGTGTGTTAGTGACCTTGGCTCCAGACTAATTATGTGCGGTGCACCAGGGAAGCCCATGCTTCCCTCTAATGCTTTCTAAACAATCCGACGAAGGCTGAGTGCCTCAGCACCGTAATTAGTTGGTGATCCCTGCTCTGACCTCGTCTCGACCCCTCTCACATCCACTATACACTATTACACTTAACTGAGGGGGGCAGTTAGGGAGCGAGAGATAGAGCGGATGTGAGGTAGAGGTTTAGAGAAAAAGGGAGAGAGGGAGGGGAGAGTTGGATAGAAAGGAAGTGAGATTCTGTCTTTTGAGCACCTCATATATCCAGGAAGTACATTTTTCTGGAATTGGTGCCACATTGATGTCTATTTTGGTCCCATTACTATGAAATAATTTGAATGGGTTTAACTGAGGCCCATCAGTTAAGGAAGCAAATTATTTTCTGGAAGGTCGCTTGTTCGTAAACCACAACTTGGCGTGGAAATGGACGAGACTCATTCTGTCATTCCTCCATGAACTACAGTTGGTGTATCCTTGAGCAAGGCACTGAAAATCCAACAGTAGGAGACTGTTTTCTGTGTTTGTGCTGGATAGCTCCCAGGTGGGAGTGTGTGTGCAATAAGGTAGTCAGCTTGGCTGGTTAAATACGGGTTCTTTGGTTATAGCAAAGAACCCAAAATCATAATCATATGGCCGTTGTTCTCTAAAGTGAGAGCAATGTCTAATTATGCATGATAATATATAATTACTAAATTCAAAAATTATAACTGGAAATCTCTGTGACCTTATCTAAAAACAGGTGCTGTTAGCTCAATCTCAGTAATCTCCATTTCCACTGTAGGAGGTAACTGCATGTATGTGTAACTGCATGCTAACTAGTTAATAGCTCCAAATACACCATCCTCATTCCAATGAGCATGAGAAAGCAAGGCCAACTTTATTTATATAGCACATTTCATACACAAGGCAAATTCAGTGTGCTTTACATAAAACGCAAAAATACATGACAAGGTGAAGAAAAAAAAACAGGTAAAATATAAATAAAATAAATTAATAATATAATAACACCTGTTACATCTGTACTGTACATATAGATGATTTAGCAAAAGAAGACAGCTTTGGCTAAACACACCAACTCTTATTTTCGAAACAATGTCTTAATAGCTGGGGACTGAGAGAGCAGCTTTTTTTTCTGTGTGTGTGTGTGTGCGTGTTGGAAGAAGAGCTGTTGTCTGGGCTGACATCCATTTGTTTACTGGGGATGCTACCATGGTCAATTGGGACCACTCACACACACACGCACGCAAACACACACATGCACACGCACACACACAAAATCATAATCATTCGTACACAGTCCCACCATCACCTCAGTGTCTGGGATAAATGAGTGAAGACAGCCACTCTCTCTGTCCTGACATAACCCCTTAGACATTGAGTGTGTGTGTGTGTGTGTGTGTGTGTGTGTGTGTGTGTGTGTGTCAAAACAACAGCAACAGAGAGAGAGAGAGTACACACCCTTCCACAGCTCATTTACACATCAGAGAGGCAGCCTACAGTAACAGCAGCTAGTTCTAGCACGGTCAACAAACATGGCTCGACTACCTGAGCTAGTGGGCTGGAAAGGAAAACATTGGCCATGCTTGAATGAGTGCTCCACATATTATCACCAAAATACAGCCATGTGTCCCACTGAAGTGCCTTTGCGCGAGACTCTGTACCCCTACATGCTCACTCCTAATTCTCTATCTGAGTGTCAGTTAAATGTGGGAAAAACTAAAATAAAACCAAAAAAGTACATGCATATTATAGGGATTCACATGTTTAATACACAAGTTAGGGTTGGTCTGATGGAGTAAAAAGCCAGTAAGAATACTTTATCAAACCATTTTTCCTTAGAACTGATGAATATGTTTTTTAAGGAGTGTCAGCCAGAGAGCACAAAAATGAAGGATGGGTTTATTCTAATTATTATAATAGCTCCTTGCACCTGATTTACAAAAGGAAAAACTGCTTATTTAATGACACTATTTACCGCCCAGTGAAAGCATGTTTTAATTTAGGCGCAGACATAAAATTTATTTTTAAATCTACCTGATTTGCGCCTGCCTTAGTAAATCGGGGGGTGAGTCTTTATTTATATCTCAAAACTGAGGGTTCAAACTTACCTACAGAGCGAACTCCAGCCACACTGATCCATCAGAAAACGAACAGAATTACTAACGGATATATTTCTGTCCGTTGGGTTGTTTTGGAACGTCAACGCTATTTTAAAAAAAACGCCTCTGATTTGCAGTGACGAATCTGTCAAGAAAAAGTTCAACTGGGTTGCGCTGCCCGGCGTTGCCCGGACAACGGACAGCTCTCATTGAAAATGAATTGAAATGAACAGAGACGGACAGAAACAACGGACTACTCTCCCGTTCTCTCCTAGGAACTGAAATTTCAAAAAGGTAGGAGTTGGACTACTAATATTATAAATAAATTGATAATCAGATGATCTGCTTAATGAGGTTGCTTAAGCATAGGCTGTAGGGAGGAAAAGTAAGGAAAGACCGGGTGAGTAGGTGAGGATGGGCTGTGGGCTCAAATGTGCAAAAAATAGAAATAGTAATTAATATCCAACATAGGATACATACATGTAAAAAGTATAAAAGAAAGTATATATAAAAATGTTAGTACCAGAGCAGCTCACATGAGAGCCTTGTCCGTTTCATTACGGACATATGGAAGAACATCTTTTCTTGTTCGTCTATAAAATCACCCCCCCCAACAACGATGTCATCGTCCATCACGATGTTTCACTGTGGACATCGCCCAACCCTAACACAAGTCTGTTAAGTTGCCCCTAATGTTATCCCTTTCTCTCCAACAGCCAATTAGTCTTGTACTAAATCGGAGAGCGCCTGTGGCTATTTCGCCTAATTTCACTTGTTAAAATCCATATCTGCCATTTCAATGAAATTAATGGAATAAATGGAACTTTCTCTACTAAATACTATATACTTGTAGATTTATAGACATCACATTAATCCCAAACCATGATAAATCATTAACATCTCTAGTTGGTTAGCCTCAGTTGGTTAGTCTTTGTTACACTTTACTGGGATAGACTGCTGAAAGTGTTCAGAGCTGATGTACTCAAAATGCCTATTAAACAGCAGCTAGTGTGCGCTGTCTGTGCACAGCCAGCGAGTCTTTGTCTTACCTGCCATGCCCACGGAGAGGAAAATGAAGTCAAAAAGTTTAAAAAGTCCATTATTCTGTTAGCACACCCCCGAGGGCTCTCAGTTTTAAAGGCAGCAGATGAAAACTTGCCTTTTATGCTAATTCTGCAGATATGCCTTTTACAGCAGGGGTTCTTAATGTATTTTTTTTTTCCAGCCCAGGACCTAAGTTTGAGAAATTTAATCTCACCCTGGGATCCAAGCTCATTATATTTCACCAGTAGTCTTGACAAATGGGGACCTGCCAGAAAAAAGGCCTCTGACCCCATTTTGGTTCACAACCCATAGTTTGAGACACTACCGTGCGACGTGATCCAAACCTTTTGGGAAATGTTGGTTTTATCCATTAGGTGCACAGTTGGCAGCTTTCAGGAGCTTTTAATTTGACTTCAGACTCACTCTCCTGTACAGCAGCAGACTGGAGTAGCTGAGAGTGGGATGGATACACATATGCATACATTCCACACAGTGCCAAAATTAACTTTTTGGCTCATCTGCCAAGGGCTTTTAAACTAAAAAACTGACCTAGCAAGAATAATTTTACTGGACAAAATAGTTAATATACATTTTTTCACATTTAACATTTTCATAAATTTTTTTCAGTGCTATTTTGTATATAGAATCAATAAAGAGGAAAAAGCAGATTTAGAGTTTTAATTTAAAACTTGTTCTCTTATGCAATTAATCTTTTTTTCTCTCTCTATTTTACCATCCATGCAGCAGTGAAACAGGCAGTTTGCAGAAGTTAAGACGCTAGCGCTTTGTTAGCCAATCAGGAGCCTGTTTGATACAGAGCCATTGTTTTGCTTTGATTTGATTGGGTCACGGTAACAGAGAGTGTGTGGTGGTTAGTAGGGACGAAGTTTGAGAACAGGCAAAGACCAAAAACTATATACAACTGAGGCATTCAAATGTTATTGTCTCAAAAATCTACTTGTCTCTCTGTCAACTGTGCTGTCCAATAAAGCTGAAATGCCATAAAAATAATCAAAAAAAAAAAAAGTTACTGGCCAGTGTGGTGGGTTACCTTTATTGATTTATCCATATTTTAACATAATTTGGTGCTTGGTGGTTAGTAATTTTGCACTCTGCAACACAACGAACACATAACCTATGGACTCAAGCATACACACATACACACACACACACTGGCACAGTTGGGTTTAGTTTTTGAGAAGTCATATCCCCTCTCTCGCACACATCTGTCACTCAAATTTAGACACTCCGAAGACACAAATCATCGACTGTTTTGTTGAAAGCTCACTTCTCTAACCACTATCAGATGATGACGTGTCTTTGTGGGCAAACTTCTACAGATAAGTCACCAACAAAATAAATAAATAGAACTAAATGAATGGGAAATTAATAAGGATGAATTGGTCAGAGGCAACTCCCACGCTTCCCGCTCCACAACTGAGCTGCCTCTAGCCCCTCCTTTGAAGCGAGCGCCAACCGGAGGGTTTCTGCTCATCGTCAAGGCAACCGTCTGTTTCCACGGTGCCAGCTAGAGACGGGGCCTCCCTGGAGTGGTAGCAGGGGTCTGAGGACCGACGTCTAGCAGACGGTACCCAGACCAAACCAGACGCCATGTCCTGTTATGGTTTCCCCAAGGCTTCCCTACCGCCACCGTGCGCTGTCACTTGTCTCAACTCAACACACAGACTCACACGCACACACACACACACACACACACACACTCACACACGCACACACACACACACTCGCAGAGGAGCAGTTATCTACCAGCTGGTGGGGGTGGGTGTGTGATGCCTGACAACATATGTGTATGTGTGTTTGTATCTGTCGGTCTTGTGGGCTTTATAAGCATTACATGTGTGTTTGTACTTGTTTACAGGCATATGCATCAGTTAAGTGTGTGTCTGCATAACAGAGGTGCATGGCATAGGCAGTATGCTCTGTAAATACGTGTGTTTACGTGCATGTATATATCGATTTGTGTGTGTGTGTCCCAGTCCTGTGGGTAGTGTGCTCCATGCGCCACTCTTGCCAATGAAGACTAGCCAATGGCTGTCCTTGATAGAGCAGCAACACAACAGTCTTCAGAGAGATGGAGCCAAAGGCTGCCATCACCGTTCTAGGACACCTAGGCTCTTAACACACACACACACACACACACACCTCCCTCTCTGTTTCTCGCTCGCTTTCTCGCACGTACACACTCTCCTCCCTCTGCATTGCTCTCTCCCTCTCTCTTTCACACACACATTCACAGATTAAGCGGCATCATGTTAGCTTAGCTAGCTTACATGCAGGTCAGTGGAGATGGAAGCAGTAGCAGCTGCCAGGGGGAAGCGGTGGGGATAAAGGCTAAGACTGGTAAATCACACACAGGACGGATGGAGACATGTTTAATGGAATAAGAAACAGGAGTGTGTGCAGTTTCTATCACACTGGGTGGGAGGCTGGTTGGTAGAGAAGGGGGGGTATCTAGTTATCAAAGGGTTGCTGGTTTAATCACTGGTAGCAAAAGTGCTGTTCTCCTATAATTATAAGGTGATAATGGATTCATCCTGGTCGGTCGGTCTCTTCTCTTCTCTTTTCTTCGATTCAACTATTAGCACTAATATCACCCCACTGTATTTCTCTGCAAGGCACTCAATCATCGCATTGGCACTTGTCACTTGTTCACACACACAGACACACACACCCACACACACACAATCGAAAAAGACAACAGAAAGAAAGCTGGCCTATCCTCCTGTAGCTCTGAACAGCCGTTATTGTCTGCACCTTATCTCTACCTGTCATCTCTCTCTCACTTTATCTGTCTCTTCTTCTTCCACACACACACGCACACATCAGAGGATGACAGATCATTGCCCCGTCCTCCTTCGGTCTCCTCTACGACTCTGGACGTCCATTATTGTCTGCCCTTTATCTTGACCTGTCATCTCTCTCTCTTTCTCTTTCTCTTCTCTCATCCTCTCTCTCTCTGTCTCTCTCTGTCTCTCTCTCTCTGTCACACACACACACACACACACGTCGCTTTGTTGTGCTCGTTGTGTCCACCTTGCTGATAGACATCCGATGCCACAATAGGAG
Organism: Centroberyx affinis; assembly: GCF_046629955.1. NCBI lineage: Eukaryota > Metazoa > Chordata > Actinopteri > Beryciformes > Berycidae > Centroberyx > Centroberyx affinis. The sequence continues at coordinate 59,327 of NW_027283846.1, forward strand.
GCAATCTTTCTCCAGTGTGAAGCCATTGTTGTCTGTAATAGAACGGACTGAGAGGAGAAGAGGAGCTATTGATTCACCTGACTGAGAGAGAGAGAGAGAGAGAGGATGGGGTGGTGGTGGTGGGGGTGGGGGTGGGGGTGGGGTTTAAAGGGAGGGAGAGAGAGAAGGAGAGGTAGAGATGGAGGGAAGGCAAAAGGTGGAGAGAAAGAGAGAGAGTGAGCTGAGAAGGCGAGTTTCTGTTGATACACCAGGCTGAGAGAGAGAGCGGGAGAGATGGTGTGTGTGTGTGTGTGTGTGTGTCCCCGTTTGTTCATGTGGGTGAACAAGGGCGGTTCCACTGACTTGGTGGGTCAATCGTGGCGAATGGACAGATGGTGGGAGAAGAGAACGGATGAATAATGAAGGAGTAGATTTCCTCCTGTTGCCTCAGCTGATCAAAGATCCAACATAACGGCCCGACAAAGCGAGGGAAATGGAGAGCGAGAGAAAGAAAGAGAGAGGGAGTGAGGAAGAAGGAGAGGCACAACAAGGGAGAGAGATAGAGAAAGGGATGATAAATAGAGGCGGAGATGGATAGAGAAAGAGGGAGGGAGAGAGGTTGAAAGAGGCAGAAAATGGAGAGGGAGAGGTAAGGAGAAAGGAGAGGGTAGAGAGAGAGATGGAAGCAGAGGGAGGGAGAAAGAGAGGGACAGGGAGGGAAAGAGAGAAGGATAGAGAAAAAGGGAGAAAAATGGAGTGGAATGCAAATTGAGGAGAGGGAATTGAGGGAGGGGGAGAGAGAGGTAGAGAGATTGAGAAATGGGGAGAAGGAGGGAGGAAGATAGAGGTAGAAAGAAAGAGGGAGAGAGATGGGAAAAGGGATTAAAGGTAGAGCGGTAGAGATGATAGGAGTGGAGGGAGAGAGGGAGGGAGAGAGACAGGGAGAGGGAAAAATTAGGGGAGACATCTTTGGCGCTGAGCGATTATTGCTGTCGTGTTTCTGCACTGCACTTCCCAGAGATCACCTGTCAGTCAAACAGTGTGTCCAGTCCTGTACTTGGATTTTCTGTTAATGAAGATTGAGTTTCTGTAGGAGGCTTTCTTCGTTTGTTCAGGCACGGTGGCTATGGCTGCTCATGCTAACTACCCACTTCTTCTTCTATTGATTCCAAACAAACCGCTGTTGCTTCTGCATGAAACGGAAAATGCATCACTTCTTGTTTGGCAGAGGATTTTTCTCGGGAAAGGCCTACTAGACAGCGGGTGTCACAAATGTAAAAGGTCTTCAAATCCTGTCCTGATCCACACTCACATCCGTGCTTTATATTTTCTCGAAGCAACCCAAAAATACACACACACACACACACACACGCACGCATAGAATACATGAGCAGAATATCAAAGAGAAAATTGCTCATCCATTTTTTTTTCTCCAACTCAAGTACACACAAGCGTATAGTAACTATGAGCAGGAGTGGCTTTTGATGTTTTTAATGAACCTTCCTATACCCCCCCCCCCCCCCCCCCCCCCACACACACACACACACACACAGATAGAGAAAAGGAGAGAGAGAGAGACTGAGAAAGACAGAGATAGCAAAAGGGAGAGGGACAGAGAAAAGGGAGAGTCAGAATGAAAAACAGAGAGAAAAGGGTTAGAGAGACAGACAGAGAAAGGCAGAGAGAGAGAAAGATAGAGGAATATGAGAAAGAGAGACAATGTGGAAAGGGAGGAAGAGGGAGCTAGAGAGAGAGAGAGAGGACAGTTGATTAAAGCGAGAAGCCTCAATAATGCAGATGTAATTAGTTGTGCTGGCCGTCACACTTGTTTAACACCTAACCACATTAAGACACTCACTGGGGGGGATGATGATACATGAAGAGGTAAGATTATGAAATTAACAAAAATAAAGAAAAAAAAAGGGATGAGGGAAGGAGGACAGGCAGAGAGGGATTCAGATAGAGGGGAGGAAGGAGAGATGAAGGAAAGATGAAGAAAATCAAATGGGGAAGACTGGAAAAAAGGGAAGAATTGAAGGAGGAGGATGGTAGAGGAGGGGTGGAGCGAAAGGGGGAAAAGAGTGAGATGAAAAGAGAAAAACAACAAGAAGCTTAATACTGATGGGGAAAACGAGAAGGAACGGGAAGAAGAGGTGAAGATCCATTAAGAGCCAAGGGAGGAATAGAAGGAGCGAGAGATAGAGGGATGGAGAAAGGGAGGAGAGGATGCAGTTTCTACCCTGCCAGCCACTGACGGACTCAGGAGGACACACACACACACACGCGCACACACACACACACACACACACACACACACACACACACACACACACACACGCACACACAGACACACACAAAACGCACGCTGCTCAGTTCTGCTGAGCCTGAAGGACAACTGGAGCTGTTTATTGCTAAATGACTTTTCTCTCTCTTTCCCCTGCTCTCCCTCTTTCTTTCTCTCTCCTCTCTCTCTCTCTCCATCTGTTGGATAGTTTGCCACCTCAGCTATTCTGTAGCCACTCTGAAATGACCCCTCAAGGAAACCTAATACTTGGTGTGTGTGTGTGTGTACATACACGCACACACAAAATGCTCATATGGTGTTCTCACACATATTATATTCCGCAAGTTCAACCAGAACTACCTACCCCAGTGATCATATTCAGGCTCAGTCATTGTTTGCATATCCTGAAAATGTATTATAAAATAGCTTAAATTATATTATGAAATATCAGTTATACAGTTAGCAAATGCCTTTTGAGCCTTAAATTCATTTTTAGAAGTTTTTCTCTTGACAAATTAACCCACAAGTCATGTAGACTTTGATTTAGGTCTTCACTTTTAATTTAATTTTAATTAATTTGTATATGACCTTTTAGTATTTCTAAAGCTAATAACATGAAAACATAACACATTAAAACATACAATAAAGACACTAGCCAGCCAGCTGAACTCTTCATGGTTCAAGCTTTGTTTACCAGCTTGCATTAGTCAGAGCGGAGCTGATGTAATACCTGAAGGGGACATTAGCGAGACATCAGCCATCAGCTCTTAGGAATATTTTATCATCTTCCCGTTTTAGACCCAATATGAGGCCTGGGCCCATTTGGAGCTCACCCTTCGTCTTCAAATGGATGCCATCTACGAGTTGTTTTCCGATGCCAGTATTAGTTACTCAGCGCATTTTCTCTATTTACTCTTTTTTTCTGCTGTTTTTAAAGATGGCTTAGGCTTTGTGTGAGGTGTGAAATGGCCCTGGCAAACACTTCAAATCCATAATGGCCGCTGCACCTTTCTGGAAATGAATTATCAAAGTGAAAATGGGAAATTTCAAACCCTTTGAGTATCGGCTGTGATACACTGACTTCACACCAAATGGCTGCAAAATATCAAATGCGAAACAAATCAAGTTAGTTTTCTCAATAAGGGATCAATTTTGCAGAGTGTCTAAGAAATTACACAGAATATATGACAGATTTTACAATAATAAAATATCCATTCCATCTCTCTCCTGAGCTCTTACATTTATTTCTTTGCCTGGCACTTCTTTCATATGTAATTGTTCTTGGATCACAGGAATAATGTGGCTCTGACCTTTGCACTCCTTACTGTTGGCTGCTTGTAATGATGGAGAAGTACGGTTTAAAGCTTATTCCATTGCTGCAGTCATTCTAAGTCACTCTGGATAAGAGTGTCAGCAAAATACTAAAAATGTAAAAATTGGGAATGTACTATACAGACACATACGCACTCTCTCTCTCTCTCTCGCTCTCTGTCTTTATCACACATACACGCACACACACGCATATAAAACATCAATATGTAAATTGTCCTAAGCTGAGCCCTGCAGCGGCTTGACAGAAGAACTATTTTAAGTCTTTTCACTGTTTTAGATGGAACCTGAGTCCATATTGACATTGCATTTTTCTCCTCCACAGGACAACTATACGTTTGCCCAGCCAGGCATCCAGAGGAAAGTCAAGGCCCTGGAGGAGCTGGTCAGCAGGATTGATGGTGAGACATCTGCCTTGCCTCCATCCATCCATCCATTCATCCATAAATGGATCCATCCATGCTTTTCTTCTCACAGCTCTGCCCTTTCTGTTTGATTTCCCTTCACCTTCTCTTTTCTTTCCTGTTGCTTCTGTCCATACCTTGGTCTTGTTCTTCTCTTCTCTTCTCTTCTCTTCTCTTCTCTTCTCCTCTCCTTGATCCATCTGTTTGCCTACCTACCTTTATATATTTATTTTTTCCCCCTCTCTCTCTCTCACACACACACACACACACCAACACACACACACACACACACCATCTTGATCCTCAGCAGGATAGTCGTGCTCTACTGTATTCCATACCCTGAGGCCACGGTGGCTCGTTGTTAGTGTTTACCTTCGAGACAATGTCTGCTCTTTCCCTCCCTAGTTAACTGATCTGCTGCGATGGCTCTCTCCATTGCCCTCTACCAAATCCAAATCATTTTATTCATTTTACTTCCATGGCTATATTTAGCTAACAAATATATGCATGTGGGCAGAGGTTATGGAAAGAAATCGCGGGGTGGCCGGGCGACGCTCACGGACCAGATAAATTCTTAAGGGTTATTGGTGATGTTTTTTCTGCTAAGCAGCAGGATAAATAACAAACTAAACAAAATGCCACAACATCCTCAAAAAGGCACTTTTAGAACTGCCATGACTGCAAAAGGTTTTTGAACTTGTTCTGGAAGGTTTTTTTTTTTCCTTTTCCAAGTCTGACTTCTGCTAAACACTCTTGTGTTTGAACTATCATGTTTCCCGAGTGCAGGCCGCGCGTCAGAAAGTGACATTTGTCTTCACGGCTCAATGCTTCTAGGGTTTTCCCTTGGTTTTAATTGTGTGACACTGCAATTGTGTCTCATTTTCCTTCCACTTGGCTGTCTGGTAAACATGTACAGTACAAGTTGGTGATTATTGGCGTGACACAGCAGCTTGCTGAGTGCTGGAAATCAATGTATGGGACCGAGTAAACACACAACACCCACATACACACACAGAGTTGAACACATTTCAATAAGACAAAGACATTTGTACACACACACACACACACACATGCAACTCGGTGTTAATTAGCAACACCACTTCTCCCTGTGTCCCTTCTCTTCCTTCCTCCGTCAAAACCATAAACGTGTTAATTACACCCGGTTTGAATATGTGTGACTTGCCTCCTACCCAACCCTGCCTTTGTCATTTAAAACGCGAGTGGCGTTAGCAACGGCCCACAATGCATTGTGCCGAACAAGGTCTTATCAAACCAGGCCTTTGTACGACGGTCATGTTCTTGGCTAACCTTGGTGCTGTCCGACTATCCTGTCACCCGCTCTGTCAGCCGAAGGGAGGGGAAGACTCGCTCGCTGCATTCAAATGGCAGGAGGGAGAGTTTGTGTGTGTGTGTGTGTGTGAGAGAGAGAGTGTGAATGCCAGAGAGAGAGAGAGAGAGAACGAGTAAGTCTGTGTGTATGTATATATGTGTGTTTGCGTGTTTGTGTGTGTGCTTGTGAAAGAGTAAACTGGGTGATAGAAAGAATATGTATGTGAGAGTGTTAGTGTGTGTGTGTGTGTGTGTGTGTGTTTGCGCATGCATTGTATCCCTGCCTGTACTTTGTGCGTGTGTTTGTGAGGGTGTGCATCAGTGTGTGTATGAGACTGTGTGTGTGAGAGAGAGTGAGAAATGGTATGTGTCTGAGTGTGTGTGTGTGTGAG